>NC_073691.1:7135641-7215217 GCF_029784155.1 Uranotaenia lowii
TAATCATAATGTAAATTAAGTTTTAATGTTTTATTCCCTAGTCATAGAAAACACATTCCACATTAATTATGACCGAATAATTTCTACCGAAAAGGGTGATGTCCCGTTAATTTTAGTTTTTGCTATCAACACACTGAAACCCCTTCAAACGATTTGAAAAAAGAAGGGATCGGTAGTAACCTCAATTCTTATGGTCGTAAATTGCCATACATATTAACTCCCACCTGAGAGCATTCCGGAAACGATCAAACACCCAATCCCGGCAAAACCCTGTAAGTACCTTTTAACAACGGTTTTTACCACCTCAGAGTAGCATTCCGGAGCTAAAAGCCCACTCGAATTTCCTAAACGGACAACAACGGAGAAAAAAACACCAGAAGCCCTAATTATAAATTGTGTCCAAGTCGAAAAATATCTCGGTATCTAATCTCGTTTTGCTCCAAACTTGAGATGAACTCTAGGAGGGGAAAGACGAAGTCGGAGAAAAAATTATGAGCCACGTTTCGGCTCACGTGCAACATTAGACGACGACGGCGATGAAATCGAATGGCTCAATTTAAGCCTGTTTGGAATTCCTACAATCTCCACACCGAGGGGTTTTTAGTAGGTAGTCTATTTTGGGAAAACTGGCTGAAGCGCCTGGGATCCTAAAATAGACACATAGACGACGACGAGACCAAGAGGGGTCCCTCCTGGAGATCAGTGTGAAGATTAATCGTGGTGGGCGTTTACGATTATGATTATACCTGCAGCGGTCCCGTTTGTTGGAGGAACTAAAGGCTCTCGAGATGGTGTTACTAGTAGAGATGCAGTTCTTCTAAAGATGCATCATTATTTTGGAGTTGTCACTAGTTTGTTTTTTTTTTTCTTAGGGATATTGCCGTTTTCACCGTTTTGTTCCCGTCTTGATTGCCACGGTAGGTGGCAGTGGCCTAAAGTTGTCCCGATGCAATAAAACACTCGTCTTTATGAACTGTACGATCGTTTCTCCTTCCTCCTAAAAAGGTTGTTTTCATGGTTTGCGGCTGCCCTTGATTCCGGGAACTCTGGCCCTAAGCCCTTGTGTTGATTATCATGCGTTGAAGAGATTTGAATGCTTTTAATTTGGCCTAATAGACATTTTTATTCACAACATCGGGGGACTCAGTCCCTGTCCAGTGATTGAGGCTATCATAAAACAGGAAACTGTACACGATCCGGGCGGAATCTTTCGGGTGGACCTTGAGCCCTTCTTTCCCTCGGTTCCAAGGGTCATATACCTAATCGTCATCAGTGAAATGTTAATCGAAAGGGTATGATTTTTTGTGGTCTTAGCCTAGTGTCAGAGGACAGGCGGTGGTCATAAATTTCACAAAGGGGTGCCACCTTAAAAAGATACCGACGACGACCTGGGACGCGTTTGTCGTGTGTCGGATTGTGATAGTGGGATATCTACCAAGAGTACCGTTGCTTTCGGGTTCGAAGTTCCGAAAGGGAATCAGCTGGGACCCTCCGCCGTTAGTGTGGAACCCAAACACAAAGTCTATTTTTAGACAACTGGAGCATGGCGCGCCGAACAGGTCTGGTATCTTCATCGAACTGGTCAGCTCTCATCCGAAGTGGTTCGACAACTTTGGGAGCTTTCTTGAAGTGTCTACTTGTTTCTTTCTTGTAGGGTCTCTAAGCTGCTCCGACTTCGAGTGGATGGTTAATCGATCAAGTGGTGTGTGGTATCCCCAAAAAAGGTGAAACCTAGTCCCAAAGACTGCGTGCGTTTTCTGATCGTTTTATGATACGTGAGTGGCAAAAAGTTTGGCACTTACGGCTTAGAAGACCTAGGTGGCCAGATTGCTGACCACACAGCGTGCCCGATGATGATCGTAATGATGCTTGAGTGCCAACCACTAGACAGCTACAGTATGTTGATCGGTGAATTAGTTGGGAAATCACAGTTGGATATTGACAAACAAATTAAGCAGTTAATGATGCCGCTAACACGCTTCTAAACATCAAACGGTAATGACCTACTTTTGAGAATAAAATTCTAATAGGTATGCGATGTTTAAATCTGCTTCAAAGCTGTGTCACAGTGAGTGGGTCTGAATTGCTGATAAGCATTTCAACATTAATGAAAGGGTTATCAGTACTCGTCTAATATTTATTTCAATTGAAAAATGCGTTTTGGAAATGTTAACTTGAACTTTGGGACCGAAATCTTCCAACAGAACTTTTCTATTCTAATGAAAGTATGATATTAATTTTGTTGTTTGACCGATTTGTGTGTTTTTGTCAATTTTGTTAATTTTTCAAACGTGATAAACTTTTGTCTATAAATATCGTGAGTTTGAGTTATTTTGTCAATTTCTTCACTTCTCCTTTTTTTTGTATCCATTTTAATAATTTTGAAAGTTTGTCGAATCAGTTCAATTGATCATTTTTTGTAAATTATGTTATTTTATATTTTTCTTCTTCTCTGTAATCATTGGCTTTTTTTCTCATTTTTATCTGTTGAGCCTTTAAAACCTAAGTTTCTTTTATGCTGTAAATTCACTGTGTTTAGTTTTCGTGATTGCAAACAACTTTTGTTCTACGATAAATTTATCTTTGATACTTAATTTATCAGCCATATAGTTGAAAAGTGATGTCCTTTTCATTAAGAACGTCTTAAAATAATGAAATTTTATAAAGGGATAGAAAGTTAGAAGATATGAAAGATGGTGAAAATGAGCGGGTAGAATTTATTAAAAGCATTATCATCACATACCAAACTTTTGCTCAACGCGGGCAAACTTCTATCACGTGGCACATACAGATAGAGTGGCATCTTCTACCACACATCATTTGGCCAAGCGTGGATCGCCCCACAAGCGGAAACTTGCAATCCGAACGAACAAAAATATGGTAGGGGAAAATGTTCCTAAATGCGAAAGTGTTCTCAAAATATGACAAATGCTCAATCTCGAAAGCACTCGGCACTTCCATTCACCAATCTAAGGAATGAATCACCCGCACAGAATGAAAAACACAGAAGAAAAGATAAAAAAAATTCATCAATCTTCAATATCGGTTGTGTCAGTAACAAACATTCAGGCTCTTCGCAGGTTTATGCGTGATAGGCCAAATATCATTTTTAGTTTTAGGCAAAAAATGCTGAAAGTGAAAAAGCTTCATTCCAATATAATTAGGTTAGGTTGAATGGTGACAAAGCTTGGGCGAATCTACTTACAGAAATTTAATAATTTCTGCTGGAATCGCTTTTTTTTAAGGATTTCGTTAAAATAAATGGTGTGAAGGGAGGTGGGAAATGTGTGGGGCCAAAGTGGGGGACAAAAGAATGACAAAATTATGATACAAATATGCCAACAAATTGACAATAAAATGACAAAACATGACAAATGTGGTAAAAGTATGACGAAAAAATTACAAAAATCTGACAAACATGAAAAATGTTTTACAATAAAAAAATAATATGATAAAAACATGACAAACTTTTAAAAAACTACGACAAATTTGACAAAGCCATGCATGACAAATGTGGTAAAAAAATGAAAAGGTGGAAAATTGACAAAATTAAAACAAAAATATGACATAAAATTAACATTAAAATTACAAAACACGACGAAGAATTATCACAAAACTATCACAAATTATCAGGATTATCCAGAGAATTATCACAAAAATCTGACAAATATGGAAAAAAATCTGACAAATCTGACCAAATTGTGATTTGAAAAATGACAATAAAAAAAATGAAAAAAAATAAAAAAAAAACTTAAAATTTAAAAAAAAAAGACAAAATAAAAAAATAGACAAAAAAAATTCAAAAAAATGACAAAAAATAAAAAAAAATGTCAAAAATTAAAAAAATGATTAAAAAAATGACAAAAATAAAAAAAATGATTAAAAAAATGACAAAAATAAAAAATTAAAAAAAATTAAAGAGGAAAAAAAATAAAAAAAATATGACAAAAAAAATAGACAAAAAATAAAAAAAACAGATAAAAAATAAAAAAAGACAAAAAATAAAAAAAGACAAAAAATAAAAAAAGACATAAAAATAAAAAAGACATAAAAAAAATAAAAATAAAAATAAAAAAAGACAAAAAATAAAAAAGACAAGAAATAAAAAAAAACAAAAAATAAAAAGAAGACAATAAATAAAAAAAGATAAAAAATAATAAAAAGACGAAAAATATAAAAAAGACAAAAAATATAAAAAAGACAAAAAATAGAAATAAGACAAAAAAATTGAAAGGGAAAAAAAATTAAATAAAGATTTAAAAAATAACAAAAAAACAAAAAAAAAATTACGTAAAATAAAAAAAAACTAAAAAAAATACAAAAACATGACAAAAAAATTAAAAGAATGGTAAAAAATAATAGAGAAAAAATTAAAAAAAAAGACAAAGAAATAAAAAGAAAGACAAAAAATAAAAAAAAGACAAAAAAATAAAAAAAAGACAAAAAATTAAAAAAAAAGACAAAAAAACAAAAAAAAAGACAAAAAAAAAACAAAAAAAAAGACAAAAAAAAGACAAAAAAAAACAAAAAAAAAGACAAAAAAAAAACAAAAAAATATAGAAAAGACAAAAAAATTAAAAAAATAAAAAAAAAAGACAAACAAATTAAAAAAAAGACAAAAAAATTAAAAAAAAGACAAAAAAATAAAAAAAAAGACAAAAAAATAAAAAAAAAAAAAGACAAAAAAATAAAAAAAAAGACAAAAAAATAAAAAAAAGACAAAAAATAAAAAAAGACAAAAAATAAAAAAAATAACAAAAAGTAAAAAAAAAATAACAAAAAGTACAAAAAATGTCGAAAAAAAATTAAAAAAAACGACAAAAATAAAAACAATGCCAAAAAATAAAATAAAAAATGACAAAAATTTGACTATGTAAATCTAAAAAAATACGACAAATGTAGTTAGTGTCAGATTGTTGTCATATTTGTACCACATCTTGTACACCTATAGAATTCATAGTCTCAAGGACCGAGGAGACTGGGTGTTTTTTGACATCCCTATGATATGCGCTAGCTAGTTGAGTCTGTAGTCTGTGTGTTAAATCATCGCACAGATTACCATCACTCTCAAAAGTTACTGCGGCTGCTAGTAGTTGTCATGGTGTTCAGTGATAGAGACGTGATGGAAAAAGGCCGGGGCTCGGCTCGTTCGGCAAAGTGGATTTTAACGATTTAACTTAAATTAAATTTACAATCTGTCAATAATTTTGTCACGTTTCGTCATTTTACTGTTAATTTTTTGTAATCATTTTGTCATATTTGTCAGCTTTATTTCATAATGTTGTCTTAATTTATCACATTTGTTATAGTTTCGACAAAGGTTTACCGGATTTTGGTCATTTTGTTATTAAATTTATGTCATTTTTTGTCATAATTTATTCTGGATGAATGTGTTTCAATCATCTCCACGATAAGTAAAAATTTATGAATTTTTTGTTTAAAAAATTTACTACTGTTATTCCGGCATAGACATCTTACCATTTATCGCACATCGGGCCTACCTTGCTTTTTCTAAATTTTCCAAAATAATTTTTATTAACTTGCAAACAGAAGCTGATTTTTTTCACAATTTCATCGAAAAACTAATCCACATAGGCTTCAAAATCTTTCTTATTATACACTAATATTTTCATGGACTACTCCTCTATTTATCTACATGTTATTTTAACAATTTATTACACTTACTACTCTGCAAACTCTTGCGGGTCCAAGTAGAACCTTTTTTATAATTCTCACTCTTTCCCCACCTACATTAAATCATCGAAAAGGATGAATATCCCAAAAAAAATCTCCTTTCACATAATTTCTAACTATCACTCATTGCTCAAGACTTCTTCTGGAAAATAACTTTTTTTTGCACTCTATTGGCTTCTCTGGTCATCAGCAAATTATTTCCAGGTTGCGTACTATATTTCTCAATGCTTTCCACACAACCCACTGCTGACATTTCTTTTCTTTTTAAATTTCCCACCCCTTGCTCCCGCTTATTCGTCGCTATTTTCTCCTTCGCTCTGAGCTTACCTTTAATCTACTTTTTATATCCAAACAAACTTACTATTTCCTTCACTCTTAGAAAATGGATCTATTATAGTTACTAATTGGTGGTCAAAATTTAAGCTTTACAGATCATAAACATCCATTTGGCTCCTACTCCAGGAATTGTTTCAATTATCATCTTATCAGATAATATATGATTGGAAATACCTATATTATCGTAAAATTAAGTAAATAAGTTGTATCAAGATATGACAGACACATTCGAATGCTAGATACAACTAAATTATACTGAATAATGAAAAGAAAATTGAAATATTGTATATCTAAGCATTGAATCTGTACAAAGCCGTCCCCAGGTAACGTCTTAAAACCAACGTTTTAGTATTTAAAAAAAATACATTTTTCTTAATTTGTAACCGCCTTTTCTTTTCCTAACTTATTATTTTGAACGTCAGGATGGTTTCGATGTCTTTTTCACAGTTATTGGATAGATTACAAGTGAGTTAAACATCTTGAATAGCGCACAGTATTGTTTAAATAGCCACCGTCCCCACTTACCCCGGTGTACCTCACCGGTCTTTCTAGTGTTAAGATTCACTTCTTGTAGATTATGTAATAGATTTTCAAGGGAATTTCACTCATTGCAAAAACTAGATTTTTTAGCCCTCGTGATTATTTTCTATATTGGATTTCGAATTGTGGCTGAAATTTTAAATCCTGGTTGATTTCATTAATATTTATCAAAACAAGGGTACGATTCCAGGTATCATGATCTTTCATAAGTGGATCGAATAATATTTGATTGCGATTGACAGATATTCAACGAATGGTGACCAACGTCCACTGCAAACTAAATAGGAAAAAAATTCACAGAACAAAGTTTTCCTCAAACGCCTCTTCACAAATCGTCTTGTGTTTTCAAATCCAATGAATGAAAAGCAGTTATTTGCCCAATAAAAACAACTACCATATCATTAACGCCATTCGGGGTGGCGCGGCCAATCGAAATCTCCTCGGACATATCCTAATTGAGTATCATCACCCCGGACAACAAATGATTGAAATGTAATCAAACTTGGCTGCTACGCGCAGCCGCACCGCACGAATTTCAGTCGTCAATGACTATTTAGAGGTGGTCAATGAATGCAGGGAAGAATCGCGCGCGCGGGGAATTCCGCGATCATATTATAGTAGATGATGGGTCTTTCGCGTCAACCTCCGGTTCAATTTAATCCGCGAAAACTACCGGCACATCTTCGGCGTCATCCAAATAAAACACCCACCTGCTGGCTTGAGTTCAAGTCAAGAGGTCTCTTCTACTTGAGACTTGGCTCAAATTAGACAAATCGTACGTTGTGGTGTGTTTTTTTTCATTCTCGATTTAACTGATCTTGTGTCGTTGTTCTGTTATTATTGCGGTGCCAAATGTTCGATTCGAATTTGACTAGGTAGTTTGTTATTAGCTGATTGAATTGGTGGGAATCTGTAATTTTGTGAACATCATCAGCAGCTATCCATCTCCGGAACACTAACTTCCCGGTTCAAGTCGGTTTAGAAACGACCTTCATTCCCGGGGGATTTTTGGATCTACGAATTTGTAATTGTGGCTTCGAATAAATCTACGTTGTTTCAGCGTAAAATACTGATTTAGATTGATGTATAGGATTAAAAAAGAGCAAGTTGAAAGTTTCTTTCTGTTGAACTTCGAACCTGAAGTATTTTGGTAGAGTTTTTTTTCAATATCGCTTGCCTCTCTATTCCGAAACTGGGCGAAAATTTGTTATTGATTTTGGACAAAATTGTACTGCTTAGAAGCTCAATATTCAATATTAGGATGTTGTCTTAAGAAAATCACTGTTAGTTGAGGCAACGGAAAATATCAAAGAAATTCACACAAAAAATATTTCCCGTAGTCGACATGGCAGCATTATGACCTTTTAAAAAATTACACATATATTAATATCGGTCAATGGAAAGGAGGGATCGATACCCGACCATTAGTAGGGATTGGATAATGATTGGCTGAAAGAATTCCGACGAGAGAGTTTCGTGTGTTGAAGAATAAAACACACATGTCAAAACTAAACGATCCAATATGTTTGTTCCGTTCGTCACGCCGCCGTAGCAGTAAAAAATCTTCCTAACCATTTGAAAACTTTCAATAGCAAGGAAGGGGGAAACATCGTGTAATCTCTCCGAATCGGTACTTACTTTCAGTCAGAAAAATTTCACTTTCTAATAATACCTTCATTTTCATACATTCTTCCTCGCGCGGGCCCGTTCATGTTAGACTTGGTTGCCGATAGCCCGTCATCATCATCATCATCGTTGCCGGGGGAACGACACACACGGCCATTTCGGATCATCATGAACCCGGAGGGGCCAGTCTCTCTAGAGTTCAGGTTCAGGTAGCATGCCCCAGTGCCACACTCTACACTTATGCTGGGGATTCGGGGACCCCATAAGTAGGTATGTGGAGAATGGAAGTCCCGCGCGCGAAACCTCCGCGAGGTCAACCACTTTCTTTCTAGAGAGCGCTAATGATAGCCGCTGGCCACACCGGCTCATGGTTCAGCTAGCTACATGTGCCCTCCGCCCTCCGAAATGAGATATTGTCTTCGTCGTTACGGACATTCGTTCGGACGACGGAGATGAACCTCTGTAGGCACGGTTTGGTTTCGGATGGATAACAAACCTCTAACCTACCTGCCTAGTGGCCTACCATTACGATTCGTTTGCATGTAGGTACTTAAGTTTTGTGTGTGATTTGAGCCCCCCGTCTTAACTTTTTTTTTCTTTCGCTGGGACCCGCGCTGCCTGGAATGAAGTAGAGTCACTATCGACGAAATCGAAACCCGCCATCTCACCGCGGAGAGAGAGACCCCTTGCCCATGCCCCTCGATTTGGAGGGAAAACATCAACGGAAGAAATCTCCACACTCCACACGCGAACAAATATGTCGGGTCTGTGAAGCGCATTGACCTGTCGTGTAGTCTCCCCTGAAGTCGTTTTCCGAAATCAGCTGTGCATTTCCTCCTGTTCCTCATCGCTCTCTTCCCTAGGGCAGCTCTTGGAAGCTCATTGTTGGAAAGCGATTTTCGAAGATAATTATTGTAATCTTTGGATCTTTGTTTGCGACGAGAGGCTTGTTTGTTAGTAGCCGATGGCGGCGGCGAACCCGTAGACACCCGTATTTGTTCAGGGAGTGATGGTGATGCTTCTTTGAGAGGAAGAAGAAAGGCTTTTCGTTTTCGATTGGGTCACTGGGCCTTCGTTGTTGATTTCCACAGGGGCCCTGTGGAGGTCACCATCCGGGCTTAACTAACTCGCAACATATACGCGAGAGAGAAATAATCGATCAGATCCGGATTTTAGTCTAGAAATGCGCTGGACTGATTTTTGGTGTACAAATTTTTAATCTTCGACGTTTGAAAATCAACTCTCAAATAGAATTTAAAATAAAAACAAACACTCACAGATCGAAGCTTAAAATGACATCCTTGCTAGGTGGCATAATCGGCACACTCCAGAACAGTAGAATAGCCCTTTTTTCTAAACATCAATTTTATTCACTTTTTTTTTTCAAAAACGTCACAAACTCTCTGAAGGATTCACTTTAGGGTTAGAGATGGCCAAACGATCGATTGAAGATACGGTACCTCCTCCAGTTACATTTTATCCAGTCAGATTATCATCAGCAATCCCAAGCGACCAAAGGTCACATATTTACTAACATGAAGGCTTTTAATGTTACATGTTGGCTGACAAAGATAAACAACTGCCCAATTTCCATGAGTAAACTATATGTACTCATTAATGAACTTGCAAAAGTTGTAAGAGACTTAAGTCTCAAAAAGGGCACAAAAGTTCTCTAAACGGGATTTTACAAAAAGTGCATTGCGGTGCTTTCTTCCTACCTGACTGATTGGGCGGGTGTGCTATGTATCATTAGACTGAGTGGATTTGGGGTCATTTTGGAATTTCTCAAACCCTGGGGTCTTAAAAGCTTCGTCTTGATCCAAAACTCATCCATGATTTTTTGCAGAATTTTTAAGTAACGTTTACATGAATGAATTTGAACTTTTAGGTATGTATGGGAAAATTGAATATTTTGTACTGAAAAATCAACATCATTTTTGTTTCGTCTGTGGAACCGAGCCAGCTGAAGATTTTTGTGCCGATTTATAAAATTCCTAAACGAAATTTTCCGCTAAACAACTTTGTCGAAGATCATAACTTCGTATCATATTAGGATAAAAAGTTATAAGCTGTTTAACAGGGGTATGTCTTTTCGCACTGATAAACAATAAATTCAATTGACATCCCTGCATAGCGAGGTATTGCGTGACTACTTTCCATGCAACACTTCGCGAGGCTCAAGCAGTGATGTCAATTGAATTTATGTTTAATCAATGCAAAAAGACATACCACTGTTAAACAGCTAATAACTGAAGCTGAATAGAAGGTCAGTTGGACTTGTTTTGAAACTTGAAAGTATAAAAAAGAACTACAGTGTTGAGCTGCTTAGAACGTACCTCAGATCAATTATGGGGTTGAGTAAGCTTTATCGTATCTGTTAAATGTGAATTTTGGTTACTTAGAATCAGCAAGGAACCCTCATTTGGTTTTCTCTGTTTCGACTTTGAAGGTAAATATGCACTGAATGTTTTTAGCTCACGGAAATGATAAATAATGGCTTATAGCTGGAAAAGTTAAATTAGTTATTGCTCTGTTGTGTTTCTTGCGTAGGTTTTTTTAACATTCAAATAGGTTACACAAGGTTTGGAGCGATTTTTGAATAATTTTTTAATGCTATCCTTAAACTTCCCACAGAAATCTACCAGTTTTTCAAATAAGACAAGACCCAAAAATGTGGGTTTCCGTATATATTTTTTTCTCGATATAATATCAGAACTCGGCGTTTTAGAGATTTGAAAACCATTTGGCATCAAAAATAAAATTTGGATTTTCTCTATTCGATTATTGTGGAAAAAAAAGTCGAAACTTTGAGCCCTTTGAGGTACCACTAATTTAGGTCAGATTGAGCTTAAATTTTACACAGGTTAGTTTTTTCGGGCCAATTTACAAAATGTATTTGAAAAAAATAAAAGTGACAAAAAGGAAAAAAAACAAAGAAAAACAAGAGAATTGGCAAAAAAAAAGAATAAAAATGCATCCATATTTAAAAAGAATAAAATGACAAAAAGGAATCAAATGACAAATTCGACAAAAATGGCACTACTAACAATAATGACAAAAAAAAACAAAAAAAATTTCCAAAAAACCCAATAATTACAAGAAAGAATAAAATTACAAAAATGACAAAATTTCCAAAAATTATAGAATAACTAAAATGAAGAAAATTTTTAAAATAAAAAGAATGACAAAAATGACAAGAATGACAAGAATGACATAAATAACAAACATGACAAAAGGCAAAAAATGACAAAAAGCAAAAAAAAAAAAACGAGAATTACAAAAACGAATAATATTACAAAAATGACAAAAATGATAAAAATTTCAAAAAAAGGCAAAAATTACAAGAATGACAAAAATGACAAACATTACAAATGACTAAACTGACAAAAATTAAATGACAATAATGACAAAAATTATAAAAATAAAAAAAAACTACAAGAATGACAAAACCGATAAAAATTTTTAAAAAAAATGACAAGAATGACACATTCGACAAAAATTACAAATAAATAAATAAAAAATGACAAAAATGTTAAAAATTACAAAAATTACAAAAATGAGAAAAAAAGATAAAATTGGCAAAAAATGACACAAAACAAAATTTAATATAAATCCAAAAAAATGATAAATAAATAAAAAAAGATAAAGATAAAGATAATCAGATATCAAGAAAAGGATGTAATAACAAAAATGACAAAGATGACAAAAATGACAAAAAAAAATACAAAATCGATAAAAATAAAATTGACAAATATGACAATTTTGACAAACATTACACAATTAACAATGGTCGATGACACAAATGACAAAAGAAAAAAATGACAAAAATCACAAAATTGACAAACATAACGAAAATGGCGATACGGACAAAAATGATAAATATGACAAAACAAACAAAAAGTGACACAATCGGTAAGAATTACAAAATTGACAAAAATGACAATATTCGACAAAAATTACAAACAAAAAATTACAAGAAAGTAAAAAATGACAAAAATTATAAAAATGACAAAAATTAAAATCGACAAATATGACAAAAATAAAAAAAAATGACATTGGCTCCTTAAAGCCTAAAGGTATGAGCCGTTTTAAATAAAGAATTTACAAAAAAAAAATTAAAATGACATAAAATGGCAAAAATAAAAAATGAAGAATAAACCAAATAAAGAACAAAAAATTAAATAAGGAAAAGAAAAAAAATAACAAAAAAGGATAGAAATTGCAAAAAAGACAAAATTGACGAAGATGACAAAAATGACAAAAATAATAAAAATTTCTGGAATGATAAAAATGACAAAAAATGATGTTGATGAATAACAATTTAAAAATGACAAAAAACACAAAATTTATAAAAAAAAACTAAAAAAATTATAAAAATGAAAAAATTATAAATATAAAAAATAATAAGAATCACAATAATGACAATACTGGCAAAAATGACAAAATAAACGGAAAATGGCAAATATTTGACAAAAATGACAAATTCGACAAAAATTACATAAAAAAAAATCTAAAATGAAAAAAATGACAAAAAAGACAAAAGTGAAAATAAAGTAAAAAAAATTAAAAAATACCTAAGTTACAAAATTGAAAAAAAATATAAAAAATGACACAAATTACAGAAACGACAAAAATGACAAAAATTTGATATAAAAAAAACCAAAACTTTTTTGTACACAAATCGCATAAATTGGAAAAAAAAGGGGAAACTTTTCTCTGGGTGTACGCATTTTTTTTCAATTTTTATATTTTGTAGGTATGTTGTATCTACTTAAAATTTTTTTGCCACATCAATTTCCGGAGTGCCGCTTTTGTAATTCTAGTTTTTTTTTGTCTCGTTTATAGACGTTTTACCATCTTTATGGCTTTCGCGACTTTATATTTACCTTGCAGTAGGCGGACAGTTATTGAAAAACTTATCCGGTACAAGGATCAACTCAAGATCAGGAGGCAACAGACTTGCCAACAGAGCTATAGTACAATATGCCCCACTAGCTCTGGTGTTTCTATTTTTTAATTAGCCTTTTTTCTATTCGTTTTAGTTAACAGTTTTAATCGGTTTTTCTTTGCAAGGAGCCTCCTTATGTCGGCCCTGATTGTGTAGCCACACTTTTGATTTTCGAATTATTTTCTACGGGAAATTTTATCAAGTTCGTCACTGCTTTCCAATATTTCTGGCGACTTGTGCATATCGGAACGGGGGGAAAATTCCAACAATTCAAAACTGACTTTGATTTGTTTGACATGTGAACACACACAATCCCTTTACTGTGCCATCATTTGAATTAAAATTTCTTCAACCGTTTAACAAACAGACAGCCAGACAGAAAGTAACAGTGACCTTGTTTAAAAAACATGCAGTTAAGTGGTTGAATACGAAAGAAAAACCCAAATCAGTAGCCACTCATAATAAGGAAGTTTTTCTCACTTCATCGGGACGGGTTTGGTTGAAAAATGCTGAATCATAGTCAAAAATTTGACCAACACTTACCACTGCCATTATTTGTCTGGGGTCTAGTTTTTTGTGTTTTTTTCTTCTAACCCATGTTTGTTTGAATTCCTTTCCTCGGAACAGGTGTGGTGCGATTGGATGCTTTATCATGCGAGCACGTGGAACCCACCGCCTTACTGCACCGACTACAAAATAGGGTAAGTATTGTCCGAAAGCGATTCATTCATTCCCTTAGGTTTTCGAAGCATTGCTACATTGATTGGTTGTAACTTTTGCTTTCTATTGATCCGATTTCGCAGCGCTTCCACCGGGCACGACCCGTGGGCCGGACTGTCCAACCTGATGACGCTGCTCTCCCGGCTTGATACCAACAAAGAAATTCTGTCCCTGGAAGCACTGGAAGGTGAGTATCTGTTTTACTGTTGTTTTGAAGGGAAACACCTTCAAATGAGCCTTATGAACTTCGAATCGGTTCAAAACTATCACAAGAAAACTTCCGCGTCCTTTGTTTTTGTTTTCGAAATGTGGAACCCTATTTAAGAACACTTTTTTTAAGTGAAATGTGATTCATGATCAACATAATCTCTCAAGCATTCGAATTTTTCAAGAGGAATCTAAATTTCACAATCTTAGTTACAAGATATTGCAATTAAGGGTAGAGTAGAGTAGAGTAGAAAAGTAGTAGAGTGGTAGAGTAGAGAAGCAGTAGAGTAGAAGTACAGTAGAATAGGAGTAAAGTAGAGTAGGAATAGAGTAGAGTAGGAGTAGAGTACAGTATAAGTGGAATGGGAGTAGGATAGAGCAGGAGTAGAAAAGAGTAGAGAGTACAGTAGAATATTAGTAGAGAAGAGTAGGAGCAGAGTAAGACTAGAGAAGAATCGAGTAGAGAAGGAGTAGAAAAGAGTAGGAATAGAAAAGAGTAAGAGTAAAGTAGTGCAGGAGTAGATTAGAGTAGAGTAGGAGTAGAGCACAGTATTTGTAGAGTAAGGAGTACGGTAGAGTAGGAGTACGGTAGAGTAGGAGTACGGTAGAGTAGAAGTACGGTAGAGTAGGAGTAGAAGAGAGTAGAGAGTAGAGTAGAATAGTTGTAGAGAAGAGTGAGAGTAGAGTAAGAGTAGAGTAGAGTAGGAGTAGAATAGAGTAGTAGTAATTTAGGAGTAGAGTAGAGTAGGTGTAGAAATGAGTAAGAGTAGAAAATAGTAGGATCAGAAAAGAGTAGGATCAGAAAATATAAGGAGTATATAAGAGTAGAGTAGAGTAGGAGTAGATTAGGAGTAGAGTAGGAGTAGAGTTGGAGTAAAGAAGGAGTAGAGTAGGAGTAGAGTAGAGTTGGAGTAGGCTAGAAGAGAGTAGTAGTAGGGAGAGTGGGAATTTGAGTAAGATTTGATCCGTAAATGGTAATCTGAAATTTGATTCTGAAATCTAGATTTTTGCATTAATTTTTAAATCTGAATTTGTATTCTTATTATAGAATTTATATTAAAAACAAAACTAGCACAAACAGGAATTTCTACTTGAAATTTCAAAATCAATCTTTGATTGATTGAAAAAGGTTTCGGCGGAAAAAATCTCCTTCGTTTCGAAAAACCAAATTTCGTATACGTTTTCTATGTCCAATTAGTTTGCTGCCGGTTGTGTTACCTACTTCCCTAAATCCGAATTTCCTGCCCTTAAAATCTGCTCCATTAACAAGAAGCATCTCATTTTTGCGCGATCGACGACGTGCGTCTTCTTCAATTGAACGCCGCAGCGTCTCGAAATCGAAATCGTGGTTTTGTCTTCTTCATCAAGTGATGGATTGTGAATGGGAATAGCTACCAGAGGCACAGATAGATAGGTCATAAAAACAGCTGTCGCTTTTGCGTCGACTAGCTAGACGTATGCATAGGAGATGATTATTTTAACGAACGGGTTCCGTTGATTAATTTTAACACCTTGACGATCTGACGCCGCGCTGATTCTTCTTCCCAATCAAAATAACTAATCCCTGAATCGAGCGGCGATATAGTAAAAAAACCTTACCAACCGGGTACTGATTATGTGCCGATTGTATTAGCAACAGCAAGCAAGCAAACAGTCCTAAATTAACGATATGTTTTGTTTCTTCCTGCTTATGCTTCCGAAATCTTCGGTGTTTTCTCACGACCCGACACGCGGATAACACCAAATGATTGGAACGTGATAAAACAAAAAAAAAACACCGACAATCACTCACCAAAAAAACAGACTACGAGGTCGTTCGGCTCCAGGAGGACATCTACCTGGCAGGATTTTCGCCGCTAATGTACAACGTGCCGGAACCGATCTTCACCCATCGAAGCGGGGATCTGGAAGAAGCACAGGTGAGTCTCTCCAATCCTGTCTAATGATTTTTAATTTTCGGATGAGTGTTTTTCGTCCTATAGGTAATTGATTTCGATTGTTTTCCTTTTTTTTGTTTTGTCCTCAGAATGCACTTCGGGTGCAGAAGCTTATCTTCTTTGGGACCGGCTATCTGTGCAAGTGTGATCCTCCGGTACTGAGGCGAGTGGTGCAGGAACCGAGTGGAGCCGAGCAATTCGTCAGTATCGTACAAAACCGGATAGAAGAGGTGAGTTTTTTTGGTTTCTTATTGTCTTATCATGGTTAAATGCTAATTGGAAGATGATGTAGAATTTGAAGGTATCCTTTAAATGTTGATTGTTCCAATCTTGTTTGTCTCGAGGCAACGATGTTTTGACTGTTCAAAGTTGTCGAAATAATTGAAAAATGTTAATGTTCCCCCATAGAAAAAGATATTTATCATTTCAACAAACGCGAGACCCAAAGGCAAGTTCCAAAGGAATTCTTGGTCTTTTATCAAACGTGAACACAATCAACCCGGGCTGATCTTCGAACTCGCTACCTTCAATCGGTGAAACGGTCACATTCACTTAAGAGGGGCGCGCGCCTGTTTCCAAACGCAAATCATCGTCTTTGACATGCCGAGAGCGCGGTCACCTGCTGTGTTTTCAGTTGGAAGTGCAAAAAAATCTTTTTGGTCTGCATCCATGGGTGTAGTTGCATAGCATAGCATGGCATGGATCCAAAAATTAAAAGCCTGGTACGCGTACGATCCAAGGAGCTTCTTCCATGATACAGTGTGATCAGCTGCCACCAGGAACAAGATGAATCTTTAACCAGTGTGTCTCCTCTAACGACTCAAGATCCAACCCCTCGCATCGAATCGAGGTTGACGTACACATACCTCTCCTCTGCACGACTCAAAGCCCGGACTCTCCCCTGGCGACTCGAGATCTGATCTCTCCTCGTTATGATTCGAGGTAACCATTCATACCCCTCCTCTTGCTGATTGAAGGCCTGATCTCTCCTCCTGCGACTCGAGACCCGACCTTTTGTCTTAAAGACATGGGATTGACCACACAAACCTCTCCTACTGAAGATTCGAGGCCTGACCTCTCCTCTAACGACTCACAACACTGTCACAACAAAGGCGCGGGACTTAGCGCAACTACTCGGATGATTCCCAAAGAAGACGTCATCCTACCCCGACTCGAATGGTTAACCCGGTGTAGAAAGCCACTCTACCCGTGGGTATTCCCCGATCGTGGAACAACCCTTTCCCACCGATTTCCACTGCGAAGAAGATCAAGTCTTACTCCTCGAAGGTGAAGTCGATGGGGTCAGTCTACTCCGAGCATTGTCCGGTCTTCTTGTATCACGTTGGCTGTCAACCCTATGATTTTTTGGCCCATGGCTTTTTCTGCCCGCCAGGCCGGATCGAGAGCAGCTTGTCCTGGACTCGCGCCTGTCATTGCACACGTTTCGGACGAACTCTACGACTAGGATTACTCAAGAGGCTCGCCAGGTATCGAGGGCCTCTCTAACCGTGAATATTCCCTGACAGTGGTTTACTCCCTTCCTACGAGGCCCGTACGAAGAAGGTATAGTCTTATTCTCGCGGTTTCCCCCGTATGAAGCGGCACTATTCAAATACCCGTTTGCGGAGCATCCATGACCTCCACCACGCAGAAGACGATGACCCAAATCTAGGGCAATCAAAGATAAAAGGTTGTAGTTCAGGAATCGACGAACCCTGGCTTTCCGTTTCAACGACCTCCTAGTAGATCCACGTCTGACGACCTACACCTAATTGTTCCTGATTCGTTGAGGTTCCTTGGTTCTAGGTTCGACCAACTTCCCTCCCGAAAGGCTCTCGTTCTAATGACCTTCCAAAAAGTTTCTTATTTGATAATCGTTCATGGTTCTGGACGACCTTCCAATGTCTTCGGCTTGATGACCTTTCTCTAGATCTTTGTCAGCTTGGGCCCATAGCATGTTATTGAGAACTTTCGGATGAGTATGATTAGTTATCTTCTCATCATTGAAAGTGCTCAAGCAGAATCTCAGCGCTGGCCTAAAAAGATTAAGTTTTGAACTCTTACTGCCTACTGTTGCTGTAATTCAAAGATTTTGGTGATTTAAAAAACTCGAAGGACTCGTCTGGAATCGAGAGCTCCTCTACTCCCAGGGTATTTCCCTTCAGTTTAACATTCTTTTCTCTACGATTTCCGCACAAAACAGTTCAACTTCCCAGAGGTGGAGTTATCCTACTTACGTACCTGGCTTACCCATGGAATTTATTCCTTCAGTCGTGGGACTAGACGCATTTTACTTGAGAGCTTCTCAACAACCGATCTCCCCAACCTTGATCGTAGTCAGGTCTACACCATGACACGGTTGTTTCCTGACGATCAATTCTTTCTATCCCGACTCAAAAGGTCAGTCCGGCGTAGGAGTCTCTTCACCACAAAGGTATTCTCCGACACTGAAATTTACTTTTCCATTGCGGAAAGGTAGTTTTATATCCACGCACCTTTACTCATAGGAAAAAGACTACCCAAACATTTCAAATATTCCAAGGTAGTAGTGAAATCGTACCACGCCCTCAACTCACCAGCAAAACCAACTATGTAGAAAGAAGATCCTGTCTTATCTTCGTAGTTTCATTCGTAGGATTGGACGGATGACTTCGGTTCAAGAGAAGAAATGCACATTCCTATCTGTACTACTTGCGTTTTCTTTTATGGGTATTTGAAGGTAACGACGGAAAATTCTAGGGTAATTCAAAGAGCCCCTTTGAATCTGGCCTCTGGCCAATATTAAGAGTTCGTAGGCGGAAAACGGATTTCAGACTACTAGTTAGATCTTAAAGCAAGTTGAAAAGCCACGATTACCGTTTGGGCTTAACTTCGGTCCCATCATTTGCCAGACAGTAATGGAAACTTGACCAAAAATAGCCAAAATTTTAATTCATAAGTTAATTGTTGTTGTGATGGAACTAATTTAAAAAATAGGTATCTTTTGAAAAATTGTAGATATTAAATTTTGATATCCATAATAAAGGGACGATTTTTTTGTAAAATTTTTTTAATGCGAAGATATTAAATTGTACTCGAACTAGAATTTACATTTCGAACCTAAATTTACAACCTGCCAGAAATGAGTCGAAACCACTCGACCATTAGTGCAGCTTGGGTAAGGGTTTTCCCAGACCCGAGGAATCCGAACCATTTTGGCTCCAATGAGACCGCGGGCACGATGCAACAGGTTTCATTCTTTGGGCAGTAACAACAATTAACGCATATCCGTGTGCAAAGTCCAGCAGCCGCGGCGGTAAAAAAATAACCTCCGTCTGTCGCTCGTCGCATGGTTGCGAAAAGGGCATTCAATTTCTGCGAATTCAAAACAGCAGCCCATTTGTTATGGTGGTTGCCCGGGAGAAATGGCCACCGCCCGGGAAGGTATCACCTTTGTAATTTTCGCTTGAAATTGAGATTAGTTATTTATGTCGGACATAATTTTGCGCATTTGCGCTCCTCGGGTAACAATATACATACGGCGAGCGCGGGACGAAATCAGGGGTCCGTGACCGTCGATTTTTACGTCCCTCGTGGGTTAGTTTACTTGCCTCGGGACTTTTTTTTGCAGCCCGCAAAATCATGACTCTACTAATGCGTTCTTTTTCTTTCTTCGATTATTTCTTTTCATGTACGCGGCTTGACGTTGTTTATGCTACTGCATTGTTATTCGGACGATTGTGCAGCCAAGCGATTCGGAGATCCTTTTGGAAAGTTTCAGCGAAGATGAAAGCGAAAGCACACAACAGCAGCAGAGCAGCAAAGATCAAGAGAAAACGAAAGGAGGCAATACTGATCAGAAACAGTCGTCCCAGAAGAAGAAACAGGGAGGAGGCGGAGGCAAAGATCAGAATCGACAGGACGAGGAGAGTAAGAAAAATAACAACACCTCCTCATCGAAGAGCAAACGACGCAGCGGAAATGCCAATAGCAGAAACAATAATAACAACAACAACAATAGTGAAAATAACAACAACAAAAACAGCACTAGTGATAGTAACAGCAATGTGAATAACAACACTATTGTCAGCAGTAGTAGTAGCAATGATGTTGCCAGTGAAAATGTCGATGGTGCTACCACCATTGATGCAACTCCGGTGACACCGGAAGCGGCCAAAAGCAATCAGGAGATCCGGAAGCTGCTGCGCCGAAAGGACGAGCTGGAGCGGAAGCAGAAAATGCAGGAACGCTACACCCAGCGATTACAGGTGAGTGCCACCCATTTTGATTACTACGAACACCGCAACCTGACAATAAGCAAACCGTTCGTTTCCCATGACAAAAAATTCTTGTCCCAATCGACCAAATCAAGTGATTCGATTGGATTGTATCGAACCCGCTAATTGATCATGATCCCAGAATATTAATCAGCAAACATAACATTCACTGATTTCTTCGAACGGAACTTGACGTTCGTTGTTGTTTACAAGTAGATAGAGGATTTTACGATTGGTCATGGACGATATATGATTGTGGTCACACAATATAGAAAAAAAATCCCCTCGAGCTTTCGGTCAACTTGTTCCCAGCTCGCTCGTAAAGGGATCAACATCCCATTTCCCATTCATGTGTAAATAGGCATCAGCTCACAAATGTTTGTTCAAAATTATATTGCAAAAGATTCTCGATGCTTGTCAGCCCGGCGGACATTAGCATAAGTGATCGTTTGGCAGGTTAATAAAAAGCATTAAATATTCTATTCCTCCTCGGGGGCCTTTCTTCGCATTTCTCGGCCGAGAAGAGGTCGAGTCGAATATTCTTGTTGTAGGTCTTTACGGGGGTACGACCTCCTGAAGAACACCACAACTCCATCCGTTTTTAATCGGGGATTGGACTAATAATAACCGATCGAGGGATTGTTTTTTTTTTTTTTTTTTTTTGTTGCGAAGCTTATCCTGTCTCCTTGTTGCCTTCGATTATCTTCTTTGTTTTGTGTGTTGATTTTTCGTGTTCCCCAAGACGACGCTTAGACATTCGATTCGATTTTATGACGGTGGTGAAATTTGATATGCAAATTGGTAGCTCTTTCTCTGTACGGGTGCAAGATTCGACGGTCCAAGATTGGCGGGGGGTATTTCCGTTTGTTTTTTTTTTGTCACTATTTTCAAATTTTGGGCTCCTCGATGACATATATGAGATCACACGAGATTCGCAATGATGAGTTAGGAGACCCCGCTAAAAATTAAAATGCTCGAAATAGGTGGTTGGCAGCAGAGATCGGATAAGCAGTTGTTTATTCACTGATCGCGCGCGGGATGTGTTCCGTTCGTTTTAAATGTGATCATTTCCGGGAGAAATGGTCGCTCACAGCCTCCGATAATGGGGTGCTTATGATAAAACACAAATCAAACGCGGACCGTTTTCATAGATTTTTATTTTCTCGAGTGTAGACTTTTTTTTAGATGGTGTGACAATAGTTTCTTTTCAGTGGAAATAATCGCCAAAAATATGCGAGCGTCCTGTTTTTTTGCCTCTGATCTGATTATGAATAATGTTAATGATTTAATTTTGGGTGTTGAGTCAGGTATAAAATCTGCAAAAAGTGTGTATTATTTGAATTAAATTCGCACATTTGTACCTCATCAAACACTACTGGCATGAGACTTGAAAAAACTTCATAATTTAGCGATGCAGAATTATGAAATTTCTTGACAAATTAGATATTTCTAGGGTAAAGGACCCTAAGACAACGGCTTAAGGAAGCTTTTTTCATTATTTCAATAGAATTGCCTACCATGTTGTTTTAAAACTGATGTTTAGTAATTGAACTATATTTCTAATATTGTTTTATGATACTATGAAGGAAATAGATCAATCCATTACGTACTTTTTAGTCAATTTATGATTTATTTTCCTCATTCAAGTTCCTTCATTGTCGTACCAGGTTCCTAATTCCGTCGTACAAGGAGACCGAAGTTGTCTCAATTTATTCCACCCTCTTCAGAAATACATTTAAAATTTTGCGGTTGCGGCATTAGCTTACATCAAACGGATCAACCGCACAGGATAACAGCAGAAGTTCTTTCAAGTAACCAGTCGCAATATGCCATGAAACTAGGATAGCTTTATTGTAAACTGGTCTACCATTGCTTGGCTAATGCATCTGTAGGCAGCAAAATATTATACCTTCTATTCAATTATACCGAAATTGTCTCAAACTATTCCTCCCTCATGAGGTATAGATTTGAAATTTTGCGGTTGCGGTTCATGCAAATGCTATTATTTACTTCGCACGGATCAACCGTGCAGGATAACGGCAAAGTTCGAATGAGTTCTAAGTCGCAATAAAATGGTCTTGCCAAGAAATCTCAAGGTAGCGTTATTGTAGCTAGGTACCATTGCTTGGCTAAGGCAATTGCAGGCAGCACAATATTAGACCTTACAAATTGAATCCACCCTGCAAATGTGTTTTCTACTAACACACTCTCCAACGGACAGGGCTGCCATGATCCAGGATTTGTCTGTAAGATAAAATTTCATAACATTTATACAGACATTTAACACAAATTACAATGCACAAATTTACACAGAAACTACCCATATTTAAAGAACATCAACATTTTCAATAGAACTATATGTTTTTCTACGTAATGAGACTGAATAGTAAGACATTTGAGGAGAGGCAGAATTACTTTTGCGTTTTGTCAACATGTGTATTCTTAAACATGTGGGAACCCTGGCGAAGGATATCGAAACCACTTCCCGGCAATGTTATACAAACCGTATGGAGCACATCTCGCAGATTTCCCCTCAGATTTCCCCTTTTTTGACAGATTTAAGCTTTTTTCTTCAGATTTGAGCTTTCATCTCCTATGCTCTCAAGGCAAAAAAAGCTTAAATCTGAGGAAAAAAAGCTTAAAAACGAGATTCACCAACACTTAGTTAAAAGATGTTGGTCACACGATACATAGACAAATCCTGTATCGTTGCCGGGACCTGATCGAAACAAAGCATCGCCACGTTGATGCGTGTAATGCGCATTAGACTGGTTCAGCTCATCTATTCGAGTTTTTTTACGAGCGATAAAACTTTTCGACTTTTTCATTCAAACTGTAATATGTCAAAAATGACAAAACATCTTTTGTTGAAAATTCATTGAGAATTTATAAAATATGAAGCAAACATGAGTCAAGTTTTAAAACTTATATGGTAGGGATCAGCATAAAAAAGGGGTTCGATTTTGTTTTATTTTGAACGACTATATGTACAAAAAATCATATCTTCCGATTTTTTTTTATCCAAACTTGTATTGAAATCCAAACCAGAGACTCGTGAACTCTTATTTCAAAGTTTAAATTATTCATTCATCTAAATTCTCTTGTCATTTTGAACTTCAACGGGAGTTTTTAGCATCGATTTTCCATGCATCGTCAAAATTAAATAAAAATCGAGGTTATCGGTCCAGGAATTGATTTTTTTTCCTCGAGTAGTTATTGATTCCCATTTAGAGAATTTCTGAAAACTGGAGAAGTTTATGTTTTAGTTTTCAATGATCTCTCAGTGAACATTCTGTAGAACAAAGCGTTTGGTCGTATGTAAGATATTGCAGTTTGAATGAAAGAAGTTGGAAAAGTCTAATTTTCATATAGTTGATGTATCTAATGTTTCAAATACTTGAGAGAGGTTTAGTGTCATCAGATAATCGAACCAAAAATAATCAAATCTTAACATATAAAATTATGAAGAAACAATGTCATTGGAGTTGAACGTTAGAAATGTGTAAAGTTGGAGATATTTTTGCATGCACTCAAACGTCTATTAAATTATGCACGGTACTGGTAGTAAATAATTTGTAAAACACCAACCACTTAGCTAAAAAAGCCATCAATTTTATGTTCATTTAAAACCATGCATTACAAGCAATGCTGAATACATTCAAGTAATTTATTAATATAAAAAGACTTTTTGCACTTATCTCCCAGCGCATCTAGTTCCTAGCTTCAAAATTACTTTATTGTGTTGTGATTACTTAGAAATCAATTAGGTTCATTCTCGATGAGTCCGACTGTGGTCAGCAAAAAATAGTAAAAATGAACCGGTCTAATTCCAATTCTTGCAAAACAGTTTCCTTATCCTGTCGCAAAATTACGACGAATTATGGGGCCCGAGCGATTCGATTTCAATCGAAAATTGACAAATTTATATAGTTCAGATAAGTTTGAAATAATTTTTCTAATTTTATTTCAACACTTTTCTGTTGAATTTGATGATTTTGATTGTTATATGCATTGACAGAAAGCGTTAAAACAAAGAAACACGTTGGGGGGATCACTAAGTTCGTCTTTCAATATGGCGAGGTGTGCCAATAATTACACTAGTTTACAAAATTTAAAAAAAATCGTGAACTTGATTAACTGACCAACATCTTCAATGTAAAATCGGGCGCTGAATCCGAAAATAAAATTCAAAAAAATCTCAGTAGAACCGTTTTTGAGTTATGCTCCAAATATTAAATTTCGAAAAAATTAAAAAAGTTCTTGTACTTAGATTAAAATATCTCGGACGGCATAACAGTAATTTGAAATCCCTCTTTTGCATATTGAAAGTGAATAAGTTTTCTATCGATCATCTCAACACTTTTTTTGTGTTTGACCAACTGTATTGCTGATATTAGTGACTTTATGAGAAAAAAAATTATAAAAAACGCATTTTTTTAGAGAAAATTTTGTTTCAACGAAAGTTTTAGACTCGATGGTAGCATTTAAAAAATCTGATTTTCTTTTGCACTTGAATGTCAATTCAACACAAAGATTTTAAGTAGTTATTTATCAAAATTGGTTGAAAATTGAAGAAGTTATGGCTACTTTACCATAACTGAAATTCTTGTAGTTTTTAATAATTTAACGAACCGCAGTACACTTATCATAGTATAGGAAGAATGAAAGATGATAAATCTCACTCGCTTCAAGTCAAAATTATTTAATAGCTTACCAGAAGGTCACATGCCAAGTTTCGGGAACATCTGACCATAGGGAGGGGTTGCTTAAGTCTCAAACGTTGATAAAATTTTGAGGTATTTTGCCCGCAAGGAACGAAAAATACTGGTTTTTCATCAATAACTTTTTCATCACTAGCTGATTTTTTTTTATGGTTGATTTTCTTAAAGCCTAAGTTGAGACAAATATTTCACCCGAAGACTGTAACTCGATTGGATTTGAAACAGAAAATTTATTGCGGTTCAAAGACCGCAAATGTTGTTCAACACGCAATGAGTACTTTTTACTCATTGCTTTTTATACGACAATTTTCGACCAAAATACAATCTTTGAACCGCAATAACTTTTCTGTTTCAAATCCAATCGAGTTACAGGCTTCGGGTGAAATATTTGTCTCAACTTAGGCTTTAAGAAAATCAACCATGAAAAACAATCAGCTAGTGATGAAAAAAGTTATTGATGAAAAACCAGTATTTTTCGTTCCTTCCGGGCAAAATACCTCAAAATTTTATTAACGTTTGAGACTTAAGAAACCCCTCCCTATGGTCAGATCTTCCTGAAACTTGGCATGTGACCTTCTGGTGAGCTAATAAATAATTTTGCCTTAGAGCAAGTGAGATTAATCATGTTTCATTCTTCCTATACTATGATAAGTGTACTGCGGTTCGTTAAATTATTAAAAACTACAAAAATTTCAGTTATGGTAAAGTAGCCATAACTTTTTCAATTTTCAACCGATTTTGTTAAATAACCACTTGAAATCTTTGTGTTGAGTTGACATTCAAGCGCAAAAGAAAATCAGATTTTTTAAATGCTACCATCGAGTCTAAAACTTTCGTTGAAACAAAACTTTCTCTAAAAATATGCGTTTTTTATAATTTTTTTTCTCATAAAGTCACTAATATCAGCAATACTGTTGGTCAAACGCAAAAAAAGTGTTGAGATGATCGATAGAAAACTTATTCACTTTCAATATGCAAAAGAGGGATTTCAAATTACTGTTATGCGGTCCGAGATATTTTAATCTAAGTACAAGAACTTTTTTAATTTTTTCGAAATTTAATATTTGGAGCATAACTCAAAAACGGTTCTACTGCGATTTTTTTGAATTTTATTTTCGGATTCAGCGCCCGATTTCACATTGGAAATGACCTTCAGTTTACTGAGTTCAAAAATGATGTAAACTAGTGTTATTTTCACTTCGAGATTTCAAAATCAAATATCTTTAAAAATAGTTTTAAAAGTGACAAATTTGTGATAGAAAATAAATTCCCAGGCGTAAGTTTATCATGTGAAGTAGTCTATTAAAGTGGAAAGTGATTTTTCGGGTCTAAAACATGCATTCATGAATTAAGACGAATAAGAGGGATACGACGGAGGAGGGTACACCCAGTGATGGTTTGAATCATTTGACTTAATTTTGAATCATTTGCTTATAACTTCTTTTGAAAACATTTTTCCCAGAAATGATGTTCTAAACTTTAGTAGAACTAGATCTTAGCTGCAACTTTTGTGACCAACACAAACCTGTATCTCTTATGCCTTATGAATGAGAAATCGAAAAGTTTAAATTTTTGAGCAATGATCGTAATCACAATCATTTGGATTAGCGGGTTGGATTAAATCCTACAATTCATACCACATTGAAGATACATATTTATGACATACAAGAAAGTTGTAGCTTAGATCTGTATCTACTAAAGTTTAGAACATCATTTCATGGAAAAATGTTTTCAAAAGAAGTTATAACCAAATGATTCAAAAATAAGTCAAATGATTCAAACCATCACTGGGTACACCAACCCTAATAGTTTTTCACTAATTTCTTAGTTTCGAGTTCAGTTCTTAATCTGTATTTAGATTCTGAATTCATTGATAATTTCTGATTGGGGATTCGAAATCGAATTCAGATCAAATTTGAGTGCATAAAAGTCATTTTAGAGAAACACGCGTTTAAGTTGTTGTGTTTGCTCATATGTATATTTTTTCGAAAATTTGTATTTTTCTTTCGAACGTAAACAAATATAAATAAAATTCTAAAAATCGTAAAATAATCACCAAATAAAGTTTGAAATATGAAGAATCTTTTGGCATTATTTACTAAAAAAATACGATCATATTTGCACCTCTGCCTTTTTAGTTCAAAGGGCCGCATTTGTTTTGCATTAATTTTTCCGACCCTTCGAATGATTGATTTTTTTCACTTCTAGGCTTGTTTATCAACTTTTTTAATTTGAACTTTTTGACTTTTAGCACTTGCGGCTTTTTGACTTTTTGATGACTTTTTTTTATTGTTAATGTATTCTAAACTTTTTCAATTTATGGCTTTCTAGAGTTTTTGCATTTTGTCTTTTTATCTTTTTTCGACTCTTCGAATTTTTAACATTCTAAATTTTTGATTCTTTGACTCTGACTTTTGAGTTTTTTGACTTTTCGATTTTATCATCTGTGACATTTGACATTTTTGGCTTTTCAATGAATTTTCGTTTTTTTGCCTTTTGAAATTTTTTATTTTGTTTACCTTTTTTTGACTTTTTAGTTTTTTTTTAAGAAGTAGGCGATGACCTTCGAGCATCACACGCGTTTTTCTCGAGCTCCGTAAAATGTTTCATTAAATATGTTTTAAAAGTTGCTTTTAAGTTTGTTTTCGGGCGCGTTTCTTTTGGTTGATAGGAAAGATAACAACATTGGCGACCAATACATTTTATGATAGTGATATTCTTATAAGTGAAACGAGTTGTCCCCCCAGCGTGGGTGATCTTGTGAATGAGCCATTTTCACTAGTGATTTGCCCCCAAATCTGTCGCTGTTTTCTATGAATAGTCCGCCAATAGTCTGGCCAAAAAGAAAATTACTCCCCATCGATTTCGGGTGTGTACTTCCCTGGATTTCATCGAAAATGGTGCTTAAAAATAAAATTGTAACTTTTTGTTAATTGACCCGCTGAGCAAGAGGAGAGCAATGAGCCTAGAGAAGGACTCTAACGCGATTCATCAAAGCATTTTTTTTCTGAATTTTGTATGTACGATGATTAAATGGCAGTGTATTTCACCGCTAACAAGGGAAGTCAAGGGTTCAAGTATAGAAACAGTACCTATGTGTGGACATTTGTTTGTTCAAATATTCACTTCCATTAATCCAAAATTTGTGATGGCTTGGAAACAGTTTTTTTTTCCTTTTCTGTGCATGCGGATTTCAAAATGCCGTCTAAATCACGGCTTACTGTGACCTGGAAGATTACAAGTTTGCTACAGAAAGATAAGTATCCGTGATAATTTTTTTTTGTATTGATGGTGTGGTAAGTTTAAATAATGATCAACGATATAAATAACTACATGTTAAATAGCTTAACTCTATTATGGGGTTTTGTGGGGGGAATGGACAGGACATCAAACGATCGGAAAACTGGTATACAATGGATTGTGGGTTCAAGCCAGCCGGAGTATCTCGGCAAATTTGGAATCATGATTAGGTTACTTAGGTACCATTTCAGGATTCTTTATTTGTTTCGAACAGTTGGAAGGAAGTAAGATGAGTCAAACCTGTCCCAAGCCAGTGGTAACGGACCCCTTGGTAGTGCTGCAATTATTGTTGATGAGTTAAGCATGAACAATATTTAAATGTGCGATCGAGACTTCCCGTACCGCCTCGGGTCGAAAGACCTATCAGCCACTGGTGGGTTTTGATACATACATACATACATACCTACATACTTTTTTGACTTTTAAGTTTTAGTTTTTTTTTTAAAATTTTTAGCCTTTAGACTTTTTGACGACAAAAATTCGAAAAAACAAAACTTAAAAATATAAAAAAAATATCAAAGAGAATTGAAGGTCTAAGAGTCAAATAGTGAATACCATAAAGTTTCACTTTTTGACTCTTAGACCTTTAATGTTCTGTGTTTTTTTTTTAATATTTTTTATATTTTTTTTTGTTTTCGACTTTTTGATTTTTGACCTTTGATTTTGGACTTATTCTTGATGTTTTTCAATTTTTTACAATTCGACTTTTGAAATTTCGACTCTCTTTGTATTTTGAAGTTTTTGGAGTTTTGAATTTTTGGCTTTTTGAATTTTTGATGTTTAAATCTTTTTTACCTTTTTAACTTTTTACTTTTTAAATGTTTACCTTTTCAATGTTTTAAATTTTTGACTTTTCGCGTTTTTGATTTTTTGACTATAGACTTAAACCTTTTAGCTTAGCTTAGCTTAGCTTGATTGACTACTCGCATCCACCTTTGAACTATGGAATCCGAAATACTTCATCTTGAATTTATTTATCATTAGGTGATTCCATTTTTGCTTCCACATTACTTTTAATGCATTTCGAACTCCATTGTCGCAGGCGTGGCTCAGTAGAACGAATTCCACATCGCCAATGGTTGCTACTCCGTGATTGACCGAGGTTTGCTCAAAGGTCAAAAGAATGGTGCTTGGGATTAGCAGCTCATCCTCAATGCACAAAACAGATGCTCTCTCTTTAAACATCAATAACGGCGCCGGCCACGTCCTAGTAGTCAATGGATAGATTGGAAAAGGTAGAAAGGGATGAAAGATCAATTTTGTGCTTTAGGCCCGAGGTTACCTCTGCACCCTAGCAAAATAATTAAAAGTTGAAGGTTTGGGAGAAAAGGACTTGGGCAGGATACACTTTTGACTAGTGTAATGATGTGAAAAACTAAACACTATACATTGTACTACGCTATTGTTCTTCCCTAACGACACTTGAAAGTTTAAAAATGCATAATGTTTTATACATTAACTTCAATTATTGAAGAAAAAAATGATATCAAAATAAAAAAAATCTTTTAATAAAACGATGGTGACTGTCTTTCTTTTCTTTAACTTTCAACATACTTAATTTAATCTAAGCATAAAAAAGTATGTATCAGATTAGTCCTTTTAAATTTTGTCAAAACTTATTTTACTTTATGAAAATATTACTATTGTGTTACCAAAAAAGTTAATTATCCATTAAAGGTTTAGCCAAATTTCAAAACTATGGATTATGATCTTACAAAAATTGATCCTACAATTATGATCCTACAAAAATTGGAATTCCAATCAAAACTGCAACTTTTTGCCAATTTTTAACTTTCGAAAATGCACTTTAACGCCGATGAATTCTGAAGTTCATTCAAAGTCAATTTCATGACAGAAACAAATGATGTAGATTAACAATATATGTATGTAACTGCATATAATAAATATTACGACCGATAATCAGAAACATAACTAAACGATTAACTCAAACCGATAAACCCGAAGCAAATGAAGTCAAAGTTTTCCATTAGAAGCTAAAATTGTATCACAATTACGAACTGTGATTTATCAAAGTCCAACCTTACTCAAAGACTAAAAATTTAAAAAAAAAACAAAAATACTTAGTTTTGTGCTATCAGGCTGATAGTACCAGGTTTTCTAATGAAGGGCATTCCTGGAGGGAAACCAACCGAGTCAGGAATCGGGAACCTAACTGGTAAGATTAATCAAGGATCGATCACCCCAAATTCTTCCATCATTTCCTTGTTGAAAATATCTTGGGTTCAGCAGTCCATTACCTTCGCTTGATATCCTAGGTCCACAGAGCAGTTTGGGAAAACATTTGATCGAAAATTTCTGCAGCTCGCCCGTTTCGGTAATTGGGTATTATTTTTCTCTACACCCACACGATTGTTCCTAAAAACTCTTGAAATTTTCGGAGCTTCTGTCAAACACCTTTTTGACTATAGACTTAAACCTTTTCACTATTAACTTTTTGACGTTCCGACCTTTTGACTTATGTATGCCTTTTTTTAAATTTTTCATAAACTTGAGATTATTTGAATTCAAATCTTTTAAAACTTTTTGACTTCTAAGCTTTAAGTTTTTTTTTTATCTTTTTTTTTTTGCTCTTTTGATTGTTTCACTTTTTCACGTTTTGATTCTAAAGACTTATTTTTGTGTTTTTCTATATTTTGAATTTTTGTTTTCTTGAACTGTGATTTTTTAATTTTTTTAATTTTTGTATTTTAATTTTCGTTTCATGATATTTGGTAAGATTTTCGGTTTATGACTTTAATCTTTGAACTTTTGACGTTTCGATTTTTTCTACTTTCTACTCTTTTATTTTTTACCTTTTGTTCTTTTGTTTTATTGTTTTTGTTTTATTTTCTGATTTTTTTAATTTTTATGACATTTTGGCTTTTTAACTTCTATGTTTTTATTTTCAATTTTGGATTCTTTACTTAGACTTGAGATTTACAACTTTTTTCTTCGGACTTTTTGTCATTTAGATTTTTTACCTTTCGATTTTTGACCTTTTTTTATTTTGTCTTTTTTTGTTCTGAGTATTTTTGTTTTTGTTTTTACTTTTATAATTTTTTATTTTACGACTTGACATTTTGACAGGCTTGAGACTTGCGATTTGAGACTTCAGATTTACATATTACAGACTTTGGACTTTGGTCTAAATCTGAAATCTGAAGTCTATAAATTTAAATTTTCAAGTCTCAAATTTCTTATCAAAAAGACAAAAATGGACAAATAATTAAAAAGTCATAAAATACAAAATAGAATAACATGAAAAGTCGAAAAGGCAAAAGGATGTGAATTTAGTATTTAGCCTAAGCGTTTATTTACCTAAGCGTCCATTTTGATTTCAAATTGTTATTTGAAATTCATACTTGTGTTTCGAATCCAGATTGTTTTTTTTATTTAAAATTGGGTTTTTTGTTTAAAACAGAATCACCAATTTCTGTAAAGGCCTCTTTGATCTTTTCTTGAGCACAACGACTGAACGACATCTGACCTTCGATTATCATTTTTGCGAATCGATTTCCCGTTACCACCATCCATATCATTATTCAATTGACAATTCAGCAGCGGCAGCAGGGGCTTTCTCATTAAAGTGTGAACCTTCACGAATGGCAAAAAAACCAGCCAATTCAGCTAATTTTCTGGCACCGTTCCAATGAGCGAAACAGAAATTGAGAATTCCGATAAAACGATCGATTTAACATGTGAATGGAAAATGGGCTTCGAGGATTGAATATTCATAGAAGGAGGAGGGGATGGAAGATTCGACAAAAAAAAAACGACCATTCATATCAGCCGACTGAAAAGGATTTGTGCATGTCGTTAGTTTAGGCAAATTTGTTGTTATTATAGTAATCAATTTATTGGGTTTCGGAGTTTGAATAAACATTAGATTCATCACTGGAATGGTATCGGAACTGACGTTCCGTTTTTCGGAGGGGAGAATTAATTTGGCTTAATTTTGCTTTTTGAATGTGTTCGAATTTTAGTTTGCATCCAGCGGATTACAGAATGATAAATGATGAATGTATTGACGAATGACCAGACACAATTTGGCACCGTTATTATTTGGATTCAAAGGATCAGAAATTGTAGAAAGCTATCTGTTTTTCCAAGAAGTTTTTTGTACGGAAAAATTTGCATAAACCGATGATCAATAAACCGAGTGCTAATCACTAGTTTCTTCTTACACCTTCAAAAAATATGACGAAATCACCGCCTCTTTCTCTCTGAGGTCAGGTCAAAGAACTGTGAAAAGGCTCGGAACCTATTATTAAATTACTACGATATCGCCGAGAAAAGTATGAAAAGAGAGAAAAATTTGGAAAAAAAATAAAACGCCCCATCAAGGGTCCCCTCGATCCGCGAAAGGATATCCTGCCATATCGAGGTGATTTTGCTAAATTTCACACCGCGGCCTTTTTTTGATGACCGACACTAGCAGCAAAGTTGAGGCGAATCTTCGACAAACCAAGAGCCAAGAGCGAGCCAGCTTTTGAAGGGGCAAGTCATTGACCTTTGATCATTGTTTTATGATGAGCGGCCCTTGGCTTTTGAGGCCTCTTGAAACGCCTGAAATCCGAGACGCCTCAATCGCTGAAAGCTGAAAGATTGGCTGCTGGGGCCGGTGGAGGTGCCCTGTTTAAACCGTGTGCTAATCGGGAATTTATGTCTGCCATTCGATGAATTCGATCGCTCCTGCCTAGGTAAACACATTGGCGATCTCTAACTTTGCCGATTTGCTGCTGCCCGGACGCTCCGAAGGCTGAAAGATGGAACATCAGAAGCAGGAGAAGGAGGAGGAGGTCCAAATTTATAGCTCCCTTATCGTTGTTTCTATGTTTAAGCTCTCCGGCAAAAGACAATGAAAGGCACGCTGAATCGAAGAACGGTTCTCCATCCTCTCTTCACTGGAGTGTCTTGTTTTGCCCTGGCGATGGGGAGGAAGATCATGCCAGGCCAGGCCAGGCCTCGAGAACTGAACTCCCTAGCCTAGCTAGACCAGGGGCGATGATCGTTTGCGCTGGATGCTCCTAATGACCGCCATAAGAACCTTTTCATTAAGGTAGCGGAAAAGGCGCTGATCTGGCCTCTCGGCTCGATTCTCAGCTGCTGCAAGTCCAAGGCCTCAACCTTCAAAGTAACTGTTCTTTGGGTGGCTCACCTTGGCTAATGACTTCTACTTGTTCTCCTTTTCCTTCTTCTCATCCTTCGTGTTTTACTTCCCCGGTCGGGACGGATTTTTTTGACTTCTCCCGGGAGCTTGCGGAGTTTTTTTTTCATTTTGACGTTGGCCCCGTGCCTAAATGATGACCATTCTGAAATCGGAATCGGGGCAGAACTTTGCTATTTTACCTTACACACTCACTATGACCATATATAGAGGTAAAACGTATGTGATGTATAGAAGAAATGACTCTGAAATCTTGGCCGTTTCTAGCATTGGTTTGAAAAGGTTTTGACTTTTTTTTTCATCTGTTATGGCTTCTCTTTCGAAGAAAGGGGCGAAATTAGGCCAGATCGAATCTGGCTTAATCATTGTTGTTGTTCTCGCGATGACCGCTGATCTTGTGTTGTATGTTTTTTATATCTTCTTTTTTACCGATTAGCCGTTGCCGTTGGAAGATATAATCAATCCGAGCAACTATATTTTCACCATAATTTTGAGTCTGTAGATATCTTGAAAGATTCTCAAAAAAGCTCTTCAGTGTTATGGAAAGGTAAGTATTAGATTTTTTTTTTTGAAATTTAACCCTGAAATGGGTGTTGACTTAAACATTCAGTTAGCGAAAATTCCTGAAGAAATGAATCCGTTATCGTTCTAAGAAATTTCAGGAAACGGAACAGAAGAAACTTTGCCGTTTTCCAGTGGGACCTTAATTCCCGTTTTATTATTTTAAGTTTAATTAGCTTGAAGAACTTCCACTTAGTGCCACTAAAATTTTGCCAAAGAACACCTAACATGTAATCTTGAAGTTCCCAAGAATAGCTCGCAGTAACTTGCACTTCACAAAAAAAAATATGAAAAAATTCTGCTGAAAGTCGTTAGGCCGACATGAAAATTTGCCTTCAAACCATAACAGCAGGATGTATGCTGCCGTGAGTAGGTTCATCCCACTAAAACCACCTTCTTCTTCGTAAGCCAGATGTGCCCCTTGGTTTCACCCTATGATACTTCATGAAAGGGTAGGCTGTGTTCATGCACTTATACATACATCTCACCCTTTTCCTTCTTCCTTCTTCTTCTTTTCTCTTTCACCATTTTCCTCTTTCTTCTTTTCCTCATTCGTCAACTCCAGATTAGACCCCGAGATGTGTGCCGGTTAGGTTACCCTTTCAAAGTAACTCGCTCCCGTCACAGCGTCCACTTCCGTAGGATTTCTAACCACCAAAGCATGGCCCATTGGGAAACTACCAAGCTAGATTCCCGTCACGAACACCTCTGATGGTTTCATCGCTTCCTTTTAAGCCTCACTCACAACATTTACAGCGTTCAAATTTTGAATTTGTTGAGGCCTTGAAATGAACCATGGGACAGAACAAGATAAGCATGTTTTGTGAATTTCTCCGTATCTACGCATTCCGTGCAATGCGGCGAGCTTAAACCGATGAAGGTATTATTTAAAACACCCATGACCCGAAAGGAACTGTGTCAGGTAGAAATAGACCTCACCATTCTTCCGGTTTACCCAGTCTGAAAGTCGCGGGATTAGTCTATGCATCCATCTTGCGTTGTTCGATGCATCCCATTGCTCCTGCCTTTTGAGTATTGAAGCTGCTCGTTGAGCTTTACGCTCTACTCTAACAGGTCTTGCTTCGTAGCATTCCTTATTATTCGTCAGAGTATGTAGATAGGAATCATACGCACAATGACAAAAACTGCATCTGCTGATATGGTCCTGGCTGCACAGGAAATTCGCATCTGTTGCGCTCTACCTCTATGCCTGACCTCCAGGCTCCTCCGTATCGTATTTTCGACAGTGCTACGCTCGCAAGAAGACGTCTCTTGCTACTCTTTTGACCATGGCAGTTCGGCATAATCCAGGCCAATGAATCGATGACTTTCGCAACAGTATTTGACATGTGTACCAAAACTTAAGCGATTGTCGACTCTGAGGTAATTCAGTTGCTGTTTTGAAGATGTCGTGCTGAACTTCGGTTTTATGGTGAGCTATGTGATCCTTAACTTCTTTCATCCAGATGTCAACCCTCTATACGGACACCGTTGCAAGGTCTTCTACCTCCTCGATTATTTCGCCGGTGATCATGAGCACGATATCGTCTACAAATCCGACAATCTGCACGCTTGCTGGTAGATTTAGCGTTAAAACCTCATTATAATGGCATTCTGAAGCACAGGTCAGAGCATAGAACCCTGTGGAACACCCGCTGTTTGGGCAGTAGATAGTAACCCAGTTTCGGTTTCGTACGTCAAGACTCGATTTTCGAAGAAGCTTCCTATTATCCTGCAGAGGGTATTTGGAACACGTATAGCTTCTCAGCTGGCATTTTTGAAGGCATTCTTAACATCGATCGTCCCAATGGCGCAGTGACAAACACCTGTCCGTTTCTTTTGATATGCGCACTTTGCGTACTTTGCCACCATTCGGATGACGTCCACCGTAGATCTCCCTATCCGAAAACCGAACTGTCTGTTCGACAGTCCACTTCCGCCTTCTGTGTAGATAATAAGTCTGCAATGCATTTGGGATTCTGTCTAGATCATGGGCGTGTGGGCTCCCGCGTCGTACGGGGCTAGTGGCCACTGCGTCGGACCATGCTGCAGGAAAAGATGTGGAACGATCTCTTACAATTTTTCAGGACACTTTTCGGTCGGTGACCTTGGGGCACCGAATCTCGCCAGTGCAACTCTATAGGCTTGGCTCTATGGGTTATCATCTACGCTCTGGCTCGTTTCTCTATCGGTTTCGCCCGTTGAGCTCGTCGGCTAGGCTTTTAGGAAGCTCGTACGAAGCTCAGCAATTTTTGAGGTCCACCAGTAAGCTGGTTGTCGCCACCACTTGCTTATCGAAAACTTTGGTCTTCCATCTCTGCTCAGGGACGGCAGTTGTCTTACAGCAACCGGATTTCGGTTTCCTACGCTATAGCGTATCGCCTGGTGATCGCTGTGAGTGTAATCGTCACATACTATCCAGTTCATGTCAGTGTTCAATGATGGGCACGCAAAGGTGATGTGATTCACTGACGTTCTGTCTGGAATTCCATGCTTGCGATAGATGCTGATGGATCCAGTGTTACACAGCTCAACCTCCAGTCTCGCGAATGACTCTAGTAGACTGTGGCCTCTATGGTTGTTGCACCTACTATTCCAGTTAACCGCCCAAGCGTTGAAGTCTCTTTCTATCACTACAGAGGCCCTTCCTGTCAGTTCGTGAGTGAGTTCATCCAACATTGTTTTGAACTCCGCAATTGTTCATCTTGGCGGAGCGTAGTAGCTGCAGGAAAAGATGCTGTTAATTTTTGCAATTACGAATCCGTCCCGAGAATCAACCACTATCTCCTGGATAGGAAAACGTCCCGTGGCGTAGACAGCAGCTGTCCGCTATCCAATAACCGTTCCAGAAGGAATTCTACTTCGAAGTTATCGACGTTTTTCGGTGAGTATGGAAACGTATGGACAACTGGTAATTTGTTTTGATTATTTTTAAAACTCACCGAAAAACGTCGATAACTTCGAAGTATAAACAATCGCAATGATAAAACCAAAAATCCAACAGAAGGAATTCTGTATGGTTCTGATAAAAGCGCCACATCACACTTCCTTTCGCCTACCGTTTGCTCCAGCAGAAGCTGTGCGACCTCACTATGGTTGAGGTTTAGCTGGATTATTTCCAGTTTTACTGGCTTTTAGTCCAAGCCACCAGTTTCGTGGACATTGCCATCCGCCTGCTTGCATAGCATGCATTTCGGATGATTTCTGCATTCTCGATCGAAGTGACTCTCTTCCTCGCATCTTCGACAGCTTCGTGACCGGTCAGTTCCGTTGCAGCTTTGGGATATATGACCAACAAAGTCCCAGCACTTGAAGCAGCGTTGCGTCTTTTTCGGTATCCTGTGCGCGGTTCTAAAATGCCCTACTGACCCCCCAACTCTTACACTCCCTACAGTCGAAATCTGCATTCTACCGCACGCCTTTCTAAGCTCTATGGCTATTGGTTTGCTGCTCATGCCACTTATGCTGGAGAGTGCCTCCTCGAGCTCCTCCGCAGTGGTGTACTCATCTACGTCCATGCATTCTAAAGCAGCAATTTGCGATAGCGCTCGGACGTTTGCTTCCTCGCCCAGGGTACTTTCTACCAGCTCCTTGAAGTTGGCTCTCTTTAAAACTGGGTCTTTCCTTAGCTCGAAGAGCAGTTCGTCTTTTTGGGTTCGTCTGGTTTTGGTGACGCTTTCGCCAAGAGCTAGTTTAGGCTCCGAGCGCAACTTCCGGAACAAGCCTGCATACGTTGTACCTTCTTTTGCTTCTTCGATAAGCAGACAGAGTAGAGATAGCGATAAGACGTCCCTTGAAACCTAACGTCAATTCGGCCTTACATCTAGACATTTAGCCCAGTGCTCTATTCGACAGAACATCCTTAGACCTGACGACATTTGTCCAAAAAAAAAAACGGGCGCCATAACCGAAATTTTCCAAAGCAACATGTAGTGGAATTTGAGTACAACTATTTATATAAAAAAAAACCTAACCGATTGAACATTTTTTCTGTTCCGATTCGATTTGCTTTTCTCAATCAATTATGAATGAATATTGTTTCTTAACGGTGCTTTTACTGACACATAATTAGTAACCGTGAGATTATCGGGTGCGATTAACAAACGAGATCTCATATCGCAAAATTAAGAACCGTATCGAAAGCTGTCAATTTATTAGACAAGATAACGTAACTTCACCCAGATAAAATATCGAGAACTTTTTTTCTTCATGAATACCTTATTATCGATTTTGCTGGGCACACTTCTGAGGGCGTTTGCTATTTTTTATGTTTTCGATTCTCCGGGTTTCTTGTAGGATTGGTCGATCTTGGATCGATCCATGCAAGATCGATCTTTTCAATTCCGATTCTCGATTTTTTGGATCGATTCTTCGGCCAGGAAAAAATCGATTAGATCGGTTTATTTTCGATTCGATCTTTCGATCTTTTTTTTCTCATTTAGGGAATATAAGGGCATAATGACCACCTTAAGGAGCATGTTTGTTTAACCATAGGAAACATCTATAATATGTGAGTTTCATCATTGTCTCGTGTTTAGACACTCAAAAAGTCAACTACCTAACTGGGTGAAACTTGAAAAAAGTAGATATAAACGTTTGTTCTTTCTGGATGTATTTCGGATGGGAAAGGACAATACACCTTCTCTTGTCGATGACTAAAAATTAAGAGAATATTTTATTGTCTTTGCATAACGATTACAATTTTTACTGCGCAAATCTTAGCTAATAAATAATATGCTTTGATTCCTGGCAACATTATAGCGATAGTCCAAACAAATCAATCAGCTAGTATACATCCAGGCTTTTTCACTAACATCTCAGGGTGACCAATAATGTTGAGATTCAACAACGTTTAAAAATGCATTTGAAATTGTTGTGCCGAAATCTGAAAAACAGTCACTGTAGGGGCAGTATAAGGACCAGCAATCGGGGCACGATGAGCGTTTTCTGCCGTAGAATCTAACAGTTTTGCAAATTCTTTACAAGCCTTGTGAATTGGGTGCAGAAAGGTGTTTGTGATTGATTAAGATTTGAAAAATGCTAGAATTCGCTAATCTTAAGAAATAAAAGCTTTTATTAAAAAGTGACTTTTTTCATAAAAAATTTTTTTTAACTTTTTCTGCTTATTTTGTTCGATATCTCTTATATATATTAAAAAATCTTAATAAAAAATACCTTGAAATTTATTTTTTTTCACTTGTAAATATTTCTTGCCAGTACATTACTTATAAATATCAAAGCGTTTCCAAAATATTTGGATTTTGATTAATGTTGTTTTGAAACACTAACTACGGTTTACCTTTCATAAACTATTCAAATTTGAAATTTAATTTCTCTTTTGAATATTTTTAATAAAAAGAAGGTCACTCTTGTTACAAATGTAAAAGATCGATTAATCGGAGATCGATCTTCAAGCTCCGATTTTTTAGATGGATCGATCCCAGAACCGTTCATCTGAATCGATCTTGGAGATCGATCTTTTCCCGAAGATCGAACAATCCTAGTTTCTTGCTTAGGATTAGCATAAATAAAAGTGATGACGATTTATTGAACCATTTTGGAAGATGGTATGGAAAAAGGCCACTGGAAAGAATGCGTGGATCGCGGAATAAATTAATAATCAGATCACATAATTCGTGCGGTTCGACTGCCTAGCTCTGTATGTTCTGTTTAGAATTTTTATTCGTGGAGCTCGAATTTTGATTTGTTAAGCTATTTGTGATCAGAATTGGGTCAGATTTGTAAAGCCGGTTGCAGTTTTTAGAAGATTGCTCGTTCTGGAACAGCCGACAAAGAGTTGAAGTTTCAATGATTGGACATCGATGGGGGGGATGAAAATTTTTCAGGCACCATAGAGCACCAGTAGTGATTCCAATATAAATTTTAAAGGAAAATGTTATTTGCCAAAATTCCATTTTAAATTATTGGGAATTTTGTTTGAATAAAAAAAAGACGCGTCGTAGGGTTTTATTCTTTACTTGTCGTATGACTCACTGTGACTCAGTATGGCTTAGCGGTACTCTTTCGCGCTACCGTACCAGCAATGATGCGCGTCGTCAATCGCGCCCGAATCTAATGTCATGTTGTCTCAATTTGCATTCAATGAGTGGCGTGTGTGCAAATTTAAGTCGTTTTTTCACCCAGTTTCCGCGCAGTTCCAGAAACGACCAATAACCATTCAAACGAACATAAACATCGGTAAAACTATGCGCAATTTGGAGTACCTACCTCATCCAACTTTTCAAAATGAAGTTTGAGTTGGACTCCAAAGGTGGTTTTTTTGCGCTGTTTTCGTTCCCATCAGCAAAATCAAACACCATCGATCGCGCCATTATCGAAAAATCCATTCCGAATCTACTGCTGCTGGAAAGAGGAAAAAATAAGGGGTGATTGGGGGATCGTTCACGGGTGTAAGTTTTATGTTTATTCGGGAACTGGCTGAATTGGCTCTCGGAATGGAACAAACTGAACGGACTAACTTCTCGATGATGGCTGATTGCACTTTGACCAAATTATCTGATGCGATGCATCTTGAATAGGCAATATATTGCAGTTCGTGTGGGGCAAGCCAAGTGCCGTGTTGACATGTTTGGTTTGTTTTCCAACTTTGTAGAGGAGTTGCAGCTATTCCTGCGTTTGGCTGGGCAATCCATTGAGGTGAAGTGACTCTCAGCCTGTCGTTTGTAGTTTTAAGATAATTCCGGCGTTTTAGATCCAACAAAAAATCAACAGCATAAATTTCAATCGTTCCACGCATCCTAAACTTAATGGTATGGTGCTTCACCGGTTTATCAGCTATGAAATCCGAAGGAGAAGAATCTAAAGCGATTCACGGATGATTAGACAAATGTCTGAGGTGTTATTATTATTTCCAAACACTTACGTCATCCCTTCGTGCGGTCATTAGATGATGGAAAACCTGTGCGCTTCCTCGAGCCAACAGCAGAGAGCACATGGAACGGTTTAGTTCGACCTCTTGGAGGATCATCGTTTGGGTTAAGAATTGAAGATCTCATACACATACACATCGACGTGGGGTTGATGTTAGGCTCTTATTTGCACTTTGTTGTTGCTGCTGATGTCTCACTTGGAATATTTTTCCACGTGAGGTTTGCAGATGTTGTTTAGAACTCGAAAGTCAGCGGCCAGGTTAGTGTACCTGCAAGAATTTTGTTTTACCTTCTATAGGACGTACGCGTCCATCCATCCATCAAAAAGCTTGGCCGGCCGAAAAGAGGGGCAAGCGCCAAAAGGGAGTCAGTCAGTTAGTCCTAAATGCGCCATCGCTTCACGCGCGGCGTTCCATCAAATCACGGCATCGGGGTGCATGGCGAATCATCTTTTGCTCATTTTCGGGGCTCGTCTCCACCAGTCGATTTGCGCAGCAGCAGCAGCAGTTCTAGGTTCTAATTTCAAACGGAATCCGCAAAGAAGATGATCCCTCGTGCTCGCCACCCGTTTGTTCTATTCGGGGTGATCTCAACGGGGAACACGTTGTGGTGGCGTTGTTGTTTCGCCATCAGCTTAAATCGTTCGATGTACACTCATCTGAAGGTAGTAAAGTTGGATCCATCCGTTGGTCAAGGTGTTTGAGCCAAGGTCGTTTAGGGCTCTCGTGCGCGTGATGCCTCGGAACTTGCCTAAGGGGGGAATGAACTGGAAGTATTTTCGAAGCAACAGGTCCACCAATCTAATGATTGGTTGTTCACGGTTTTTTCAGCGGATTCAATATCAACATTTAAAGACAATACAAGCACTTAATTTAAAAGCTTGATTCATAAATTTACGAATATATTCAAAACATTTCGAATGTGCAGTGTCGAACAATACTTTAAAACCACCAACCACTAAAATCAAAAAAAAAAATCTATGAAAATAAGTGTTGAATGCATAGTAAATAATGTTACAAACAAAATCATACACTTTGAAAATGTTTAGAAAGTCTTAAAATTGAATGACCCCCTTTAAAAAACAGCTACAATTTCCCTTTGACAAACTGCTGCAATAGATCATTTACCATGATTTTATCCCTATTTTTGAACATTATAATTAACTGTTATGTTCACCGAAGGTTGACCTCCAAAATAATTCCAAAGTTTTAATTTGATTGAAATTATGACAAATTTAGCCGATTGTCTTCCTTTGGAAAAAACAGCATATTTGACTTTTTATCACTTTAACACAGTTTTCGTGTAATGATCCGGCCAAAACAAAAAAATGTTTGCTGTTGGAGGGAGTCTTATTTGTGTATTAAGCCATTTATCGTGTCAATCGTTATGAAACACTGACTGATTCGCAGCATTCATAGATCGTCAGCATCGTCAAGTACCAGAAATATATATTTTTTGAATTTTTTCTCCTTGTTTATCTGAAACCTGTCAGGTGCCACTAAAAATTCGTTCTGCTGTCCATTGCGATTTTTTTCTTAAAATTACTCCCCGCATGCGGTCCAAATATTTTGCTCACGATTTGACCACCGTATTTTGGATATTTTACCTGTAAGTAGCTTTTCTACTTTGTAGAAATGAAGTCAGGCCTGTCAGCTAGATGAACCAATTTGAAAAATTCATCTTTTTTATCACTACCCCTATTGAATTTTTTGTACAACGCTTGATCAAACCACTCGGAATACTTAGATAACTTCATAGAACCAGTAAAAATCATACAAATTTTGGTTCACTGTTAAATCCTCTAGGACTCCTTAAATGATTGACCATACGAATTTTGGTAAAAAAGTTGATTTCAAGCTGTTTTAAGGTCTTCCACGGGGACGTACCTAGATTTTCAACGATCCTGTTAAAAAATGTTGGTCAATGAGCTTTTTCATTTGAAGTTATCTAAAAAACCACTTGACTATTAAGGTAGCTTCACTGAAAATTTTATCAATTTCCATCCATGCATTCCATGATTCTTTTTGCGAATGTTGTTTAAAAATATATCTATTACTCGAAAAAAAGTCGAATGACACGCGGGCGGGAAGAATGTCCCTTTCAATAGAGGAGTCGCAAGTTAAATCGTAGCTAAACTCATTTCTACTGGTATCATTGCCATTAATCGTCACTTGGTTGTTTTAATTTCGCGTTTAATCTTCCCGAAGAAACGGCATCTTATTGACACATACGATTTAGACGAGTATCTTATTTTATTTTTTCGCGATCAATGAACTGAAAAAGAGACATTTGTGACATTTTTTCCATTAAACTCACACACACAGCCACGAATTTCATTGCGATATTCGTAGAACCAACCGGACCAATGACATTCGCTAGGCAGAAATGTTATCGAGGAGACAAAATTCCATAAGATTCTTTTTGGCTAATGTCATTGCTTAATGACTTTGTTTTCATTTACGTAACATTTTTTGAAAGACCGTCAATGTCATTGAAGTCTCTGTGAGAAATGTTACGGAAAATGTCATGCGATTGTTGCTAGTGCAAATTTCATTTGAATGACATTCGCAAGCCTGTGCCAAAATCAGGGTTGTTAGCGAAACGGGAAAACCGAAACCATCGGGGAAAACTTTGGAATTTCATCGTATCACCGGGAAACCGGGAAAAAACCTAGAATTTCGGCAAACTACCGGGAAAAATGTCATGTTTATCACATAATCTCAAAAATGTTTTTAAATCAATGTCTTAATGGCCAGCGAACCGGAAAAACCGGGAATTAAAAATAGCACCGGGAAATAACCGGAAATTTGACATCAAAACCGGGAAAAATCTTTATCCGGTGAAAATTACTTTTGCTATATAAATCCTTCGTATAGAAAAAAAATAATGTTAATCAAGAGAAAACTTTTATTGCAAACTTTATGTAGACATTATTTATATTTCTTTGATGAAAAACGAAATGAAAAAAAGCGTGTTTCCATTCTTTAATGTTCGCTTTTCCACCGAATGTTAGAAATCAAAACCAGAATTGTTCGAAATCCTTCAAAAATTATACTTCTATATTCAGAGTTGAACAAAAAAAAAAAAAACAAAACAAAAGTAATGCCATTCATTCTAAGAATATCAATGCAAATTTCTAAGTGTAAGTTCTACAATTAGAATTCAAAATTTAAACTCGAAGATCGAATTAGGAATTAAATTTTGAAACTTATATCGAAATTTATGGATCAGAATTTCAATACATAGTTGGTGTTTCAGAATATGAGTTCAACTTTCCAAGTCCGAGTTTTAAAGTAAAATACATTAATAGCACAAAATAAGCTTGTTTATTTCTCTGAATATAATGATTTATCAGAATTATTTAAAACTTTAATATTCGGTTCATTGTAGCGTTTTAATAAATTATATTTTCCGAGATTTTTTAGATTGACGAACCCTTTTTCAAATGCACATTTATAACTTTATATATTCTCAATTAAAATCAAATAATAGCATTTAAATTTTACCAGGTTTAACATGTAGTAAACTTCTGAGAAATCTAAAAAAAGCAAAATATATCATTGTCCAGTCTTTTGATTGCAACTCTCATTTCAAGGCATAATAATGGGTTTCTCGTTCCTTTTAGACCTATGGAGGAAATAATGACAATAAATCTCTACTCCAGTTCTAACAGATCGAACATGATTTTTCGAAAAATTCATAAAATTTTTCAATAAAATATTAAACTTTATTAATTCCTCCCTCAGTGTGAAAATAGCAAAATATTCGCTTTTCAAACATTGTTTGAATATTTTTACAAAAAAATCTAACCTTAATTGTCTCAGAAAATATATTTTCCTCTATAATTTTTAAGGTTTTAAACACCTTTGAACCCCAAAATTGTTTTATTGACAAATGAAAGTTTCGGTTATGATTAATTGAACGAACTTTGAAATTTCCCATTGAATTTGAGATTTAGAACATCAACTTAGATGTACCACATGATATCATGATGTGGTTTTAAAATTATGCAATGCGGTACTTCAAGATTCCAAGATGACGTCCAAAAAATTCAAATTATAAAAATAAAAAAGTTTCCGTAAAAAAAAGTTGTCAAAGTTGAAAAAAGTTTTTGTTAAAGCCTAAGGCGAAGGTGACAATTTTTGTTGAAAAAATAAAATATGTACTGGAATTAATTTCTTACATATCTCACAAGGAAAAACCGGGAAAAAACCGGAAATTTGAAAATAGAAACTCGCTGGCCACCCTGCTTGATTTAAGAGTAGTTTTCTGCAGTCTCGAATCTCGATATAGATATGAGGTAAGTCTATAACACTTATTTAAACAAACGAGCTTCTAATCACTGTTTCTACTGTACCAACTGCAACGTTGATATGAATTCGCGAATGTCATAAAGTTGGACTTATCAAAACAAAAAAAGTTAAAATTATGACAAAAATTTGACAATCAAATGATAAAAATCTGACAAAGCTATGACTAAAATATAAAAAATTAATTAAAATATGATTGATAACTGGGATATGACAATAATCTGACCATAAAATGAAATTTATCACAAATTTGTCATATTTTTGTCATATTTGTGTTGTTTTTCAAATTTTTGTCCGAATTTTGTAATTTTTTTTTTGTTATAAAATTTCCCATATTTTTTTATATATTTTTGCTATAATTCTGTTAAGTTTATGGTGGTTTCATGCGATTTTCAGATATTTTAAGCATTTTGAAGTAAGGTGCAAGCCACCGTTTTGGATTTCAAAATGGCTTTAAAAATCTATCTTCCAACGACCTCCCAAGGTCCTTGCACCGTGTCCATACACTCTGTGGACTTGTTTCGACCTCCAAGGACCTGGAATTCGCAAGGTCTTTATTACTCAATTTGAAAGATTTTTTTCAGGTGCGATGAATTTTTGTAGAACACCGATTTTTTTTAATCGCTCCGCAAGTCGCGTGTTCTGTGGCCTTCAAACACATTTTTGCGGAATTTAACCGGTGAATGAACATTTTGTGCGGCATAGCACCTATTTTGTTTTTATAAAAACGGCATACTTAATAGCGGCACGTTACCCAAACAAAAGGGAAAAATTATCCCAAAGTCCGGAAAATCAGGATTTCTCGAGTGGCCCGGACTGAGTTTTTCCTAAAATTTGGCTTTTAATTTCCGGACAAGCCAGGGAAAAGCCAGGGCAAGCCAGGAAATGTCAATTTCTGTTATCTCAAACTGTGATATCACGTAGCTTTGGTATTTAAATTTGATAAAAAGAAAACAAGTAATGACCAATTTCTCTCTAGATTCGCATGAAAACGAGCCCCACATTTTCGAACCAGACGAATATAAACAACCGACCTCAAGAAATAAACACTAAAAGCCTTTTAACGCTTGGGCAGAGTGGAATAAAAATAAATTTACATTTAACTTATGTCGTCTCGTTCCGCATTAATCGATGTTATTGCACTTTTTGTTCTGTCGTGCGGCGACCACAAAAAAAAAAACTTTAATAAAAATAAAATTTCGCCCAGCGCCACATTCCATGCAGTGCTCGACTCGAACCCAACAACCACAACAAAGTGGGTCACATTTGATCGTCGAAAATTCGTGGGAACAGATTAAATTTTGTTCCAATTACGGAAGTCGTTCCTCTAAAAGCCACCAATTCCACGGTACGGGTCATCGGGCTTGAAACAGAAGGCTGGTGGTATGAAGGCCGCAGCCGCATTTTCTCTTCACCCACGCCATGTGTGCGTTCGCAAAAAAAAGTCGAGCAATTTGTCGTCGTGCTGTCGTCATGATACGGTCAAACCCCATTAGCCCCAACGACCCATTTTCTTTTATTTTTTTTGTTTCTGGCTCTGGTCACTCAAATTCAAATACCAAAACTACCTAAGTCCCGAACATGATGGGCAACAAAGTTGCCATAAGGTTAACAACTTTGCGCAGAACGACAAAACGATTAGGATGTCGTTGAATGCACAAACCTAACGCTTATCCGAACGCCAAGAAACAGTAGCAGCAATTGAATGAAGAATTTGCCCGTTTTTTTTTTTTTGGTTTTTAACATAACTCATTTAGTTCGCTAGCCGAGTAGAATTTTAATGTTTCGCAAGTGGTTCCAACAAATCGCCATTTCTCCAAGGCGTCCCAAACTGCTAAAAGGCGGCGCGCGGGAGTGGTGGCGTCGCGGCGATCGACGTGCGTTCACAAATCGCGCGCACAAGAGTTGTCAAGTTTAGTAGGAATGCATGACTGCTTTTGCTATTTTCTGTAACTGATGGTGACCAACTGGAGGAAAGCCTCCTGGAGTTGACGCAAAACAGAAAGAACCACCTCGAACATCTACATAAAATCTGTTCCATCCGACGACTACGACGACGTCAGGGTGGTGGATTTGGTGGGTGGGTGGTGGCGTCGTACCGGACAAGGTGTTTGAAATCATTGCAAATTTCTTTCAGACGTTTTGTTTGACGACGACGAAAACGTCGCTCCCCATGGATTTTAGTGTTTCGTGTTTTTATTTTTCGGTTTGAATCTTTTTCGTCCACTCCTGGTTAGTTCGCGCGCAGTCACTGGATTATGCAGGTCTTGCTTGAGTACTGCACTACTTAGTATTTACGGCGTCGCTTGTTACACATTAAATGAATTGGAATTATGTTAATCGGGGCTGAAAATGAACTGCTGCTGCTCCAGAGTACGTGTTTGCGAACAACGAACGTCCAGATTCACCTGGTTGGATCATGTCGCGGGTCGCGCGGGGAAGCGTGAATGTGCGAGAAAAAAAAATGCAAAAACGCGATAATCCCGTTACTGGAGAACACACTGTCGTCATCTTGGTCGTCTTAGCCGCGACCTGCAGGCGGCGGCGTCTACCTTGGAGCTGTCGACAGCAGCAGCAGAGCAGTAGAGCGTCGTTACTGTATTTTTTTTCCTCTCGTTTCGGTTGCGTCCATGTTACTGGACGATGAATTTCATGCTGCGATCGTTGATGGGAGTTAACTGTGTTACTTGTTGGTTCAAATTTAACATAATCCATTTTGATAGTTTCTGCACTAATTGTACGTTATCAAGAGGCAGATACAAGAGTTTGGGATTTATGGGCTACCTAGTGCGTCTATTTTCTAGCAAATGTAATCAATAAAAAATAAATAAAAAAAAAAACTCTTCATTAATTGTACAAAAACCGAAAAAATGTGCTTAAGATTAAACAATGTTGGGAGTAGGTATTCGAAAAATATAGAGTTGAACATGTGGCAGATTTTTGACTACAGGCCATTAGGTCGCAAATCGGCTTGCTGAAAGTCCGTCGAATGGGTCTAAAGGCCCAATAGGATACTCGAACGAACGAGCCACATTAGGCCGAAGGTTAATCTGCAAAAAGACGATAGGTTAAACAGAAGTTAGGGCAAATTGACGATAGACCAAAAAAGTTTGTAAAGAGAATCGAATAACTGGCAAAACGAAGAGTTTTTTTTCCCGTCTATAACCCCATCTAGGACATCTGACCTCGATTCCCACCAGGGATGCAACCCATGGTGTCTTAGCCAAAAAGCTTCCCTTCTGCGTAGATTGACGACCCTATCATTTTTTTTGAGCTTTCAAACCTAGGTTTTTTTTATCCTGAGGTCGATCGGATGTCACTTGTTCTAGACTAGTTCCCGCCACAGACCTAGACAAAAGTGGCCCACTGTATTAACTGCGAAAAGGTTCAGGACTTATTACCGCAGATTCTTTCGTAAGGCACGACACTGCTTGGATGCACTCCGTCAATTCAGTCATCTTACAACAGACGCTCTACTCAGGAGATCTACTCTACTGGAGATCTTGTCTTATCTATGCAGTTGTACTCGTGGGAACGGACGCAGATCTACTCAGAAGACTCCGTCCGCAATCAGCTGCGATATTCAACTCCTCCCAAGATTTGCCGGCGTTCAAAATCCTCTGCACCATGTTGTGGATATGCTTAGTCCACAAGCACGAATATATTGTAATGTTGGCACCTCTACGAATCTTGGATGATAGAAAATTACGGATTCAGATGATTTCTGAATGTCAACGCAAGTTGTTCTGAGTGGTAGTCGAAGAAGCATGCGTAATGGACGCAAAAACCTCTCTCTGAGTGGTCACACAGCTGGCGCTATTGGTCAATGCGACCTCCCCATTGGGTGGGTTGGGTGTTTATTTACTGATGTGTCAATAGACACCATCCTCTGACAAAACCGAGATGGACATGACGATCACCACTACGCAAGCCACTTCTCAGTATCCGTTAATAACCTACAGGCTCTTTCCGCACAATCTGGTACGATTGCAGTTGGACCGTGCGCAATCGAGACCAAGCGCGTAATCAAATATCACCGATGACAATCGGCTGAGCTACACGAGCCACGTCGAGTTTGCGTGGCGTTAATGCGTTAATGGCAACGGCTGCTCTCACGCACAGCATGTCAAACTCCCCATTGCGAGCGTGACCCCTTCCATTCTGCGGTTTGGATTGGTAGCCTGAAAGACTGCTACCTCTGCAGCGTGCAGCGGCTGATGAAGCTGCGGGTAATCAGCTGATACTGAACAGAATCCTCGGCAGCGACTGGAGTAATGGCGGGTGTCATGCCGAACTCGGTTTTGTTGAAGGAAGATATCATCTGTAACGAAGACAGAGACATGCCTAATGTGCGGAGATACGCTAGGGAGGCCTCGATGTCCAACTGGAAGCAGCAGTGGGACAACTGGGAAATCGGCCGGTGGATCCATCGCTTGATCCCTAACGTCGAAGTTGAAATGGAGAGGTGGATTTCAGTATGCCGCAGTCTTTAACTGGTCGCGAATACTTCATGCAGTACCGCTGTCCGAGGTTCGAAGGGGTACGCACTAGGATGTCAATACTTGCCGCGTGGTCAACGTTGCAAAGGGGTTGGAACAAGCACCAGTCCGCGACCGGTGTAGAGTGACTCCTTTCTCGGCAAGCATCTGAGTAGTGTGCGTCTGAACCTGGCAGTAAAGCATACAAAACTAAGACTGTACCTTCTGCGTATGTCGAACTGTTAGGTACCCCGCGAACGTTGTGTAGGGTATCTCCACCGTTACCGTTCCGGAGTATCCGAGTAAAACGGAAGGGGGAAGAGTATTCATGCCGTGGAATACTTTCGGGTAGAGTAGCGATGAGTCTCTCGAATTGGGTAGGATGACATCATCGTCGGGATTCATCTGGGTCGTCAGCGAAAAAACTCCGTACGTGTGCTGTGACAGGCGCAAGACTAGGATAAGCTGATTCTGCACACAACGGGCTAAAGCCTACGGTTGCCAGCCAAAGAAAGGAAGGAGACCGAACTACGGTTGGAGTAGAATGCCCTTTGGCTAGGGGGCAGTCCTAGTCCCTAGTTCTAGTTATTAGTTCTAGTCCTTAGTTCTAGTTCCTAGTCCTAGTCCCTAGTTCTAGCCCCTTTTTTATTAGTTGTTAACTCAGGTGGTAAATCCATTTTACGGATTGCATTCCAAGGCGCGGCGAACCACCGCGTCCCCCAGTTTGCTACTCTGGGTCCATGGGTGCAATTGGACGACTCATGGTACAATGCTAAAAAACACTGTACCCCCTACGCCATAAAGTCCACCTGGGGCCACTGACCTTTGTTCCCACCTCGAAATGTTTGACACACTTTGCTTCAAAAGTGGGAGGTCAATTCGCGCTAGTGCGCTCCAAGGCAATACTCGTTTCCGAATCCTCTGTCTGCAATACCTCATTCTAACACAACTCGATGCGCAACCCCTCCTCTGACGAGTTAGGACCCGACATCTCATCGTGAGAATGCGGTCCCCATGTAGCGCAACTACAAGCTTTGTGGATCTAGTCCAGGAAGTCCAGAAACACAAAGTGAGTTGTCGACGACACTTCCTCTGTTCGAACACGCGGGTCAGGTGGGTTAGCCTCCTAAGCCACGTGTAGGACTCAGACTCCTTCGAACTCACAAATAGTGTTGAAGAGGTTTTCGACATAATCCGTGTAAGTGAGTCATAGTCCAATTGCAATGGTACCTGGTTGCAGGTCGGAAATTAGCTTTACCTCACTTGCGGAAGGCCAATTATTTTGCTCTAGACGAATTCAATTTTGCACTTTAACAACTCTTCGTACGTCATCTTTCACCAGACCTGATGGCAATTTTTCACCCACCGGCTTGAAAAATACACCTCAGTGCAATTTTTCGTTCTCAACACCATTCTGATCTTGTTGAGACACCAGATGTACGTAAACCAAATAGGGGAAAAGTTCATATAACGCCCCATGTGGCTAATACGCGCCACCCTTGTTTTGAAGAATCTGAAACATTTTAAGCCTGCAAAACATTACCAATTTGTTTTAAATGCTGTGATTGGTCATGGCAAGTATGAATTTTTCCTTAAAATGCTTCTGTGTCACAAATTTAGGTTTTTCACAATTTAGGTTTTTCTTCATTTCGATCTAAATTTTAAAGCACTTTTAATAAGGTGTCACCAAGCAGAGAAAAACGAATAAGACAAAATTTTCTGACACATCGATAGAGGAGAATCTAAACTATGATTTTATGCTAAAAAATCATACTGAACCCGGAAAGGTATGCTTTTTATGGGTATGTTCTATCAAGGCCCATACGCTCGTTATAACGCGCCAATCGTAGTAGGCTGAAAATAGCAATAATTTTTCAAAATGGCCAATTTTTATTGAAAATGAACAAAAAGTCTCAAACCATATATTGAGCGTAAATTCAGTTCAATAAATCTACTTTCATTTTTTTTTTAATTTTAATTAGTCCATTTTGATTTTCTTTTCAGTCAAAGTGTCTTTAAGTATTGGTGTGTTTTCGATCTTCGGCTGCTTTCGGGTGTGTTCGGCTGCTAGGCGCGTATTGAATACACAGCGGCGCATATTTGCAACACAGTTTTGTTCTCTGGCTTTTAATATGGTTTTTAAAAATCAAGTTTTTGAAGCAACTAAAGCAATTTGAGTAATAAAAAATCATAGGCATTTGTAGAAAACTCTTTTCTTCAACGATTACACCCATTTTCAAGACAATTTGTATGTGGAGTACATAGAAAATCAGCGATTTGCTTAGGTGGCGCATAATAGGGCATGTTCCCCTAGAAGATCAGTGAAAACCATACCAAGATGAGAGTGAGAGTAGACATTCAAAAGATAAGAGCAAGAGAGAAGCTCTCTCCTCTGGTGTCTTTTCAACTACAACAACAACTTGTTGTCAACAAGAAGTAAGATCGGTTCGTGATGTTTGCCGGTGCTTGTGTCCCTAGGTTAGGTCGCCTATTGTAATAGAAAGGGGAAAATTTGGGCCTTAGTGATGTGTTTCGACGTTTTTACTTCTCTCACAGCAGTTCTTTTATTCAAACGGTGGCATCGCTCGGCATATGACTTCGGTTTCGCTCGGTTACGAATGTAGCGCATTTCGGAGAAAAAGTTTAGCGCTATCAAAATATAACCAGAGAACAGAGAACTCGCTTCGGATTCGAGAGGTGTTGACCAACCATGAATGTCCTAGTAATTATATCCCTTTCAATCTCCAAGGAACAAGTTCCCCACCGTACTGCAAAATTTAAACTGTTTATCGAAGGAAGAGTTTACCACATCTTGATAACCAGCTGTTTGCAGAAGACATATTGTTTAGTCTTCTATTAGTTTTCTCTGTCCCTGAAATAGGGGAACTGGGTATAAAATGCGCAGTCGGGACAAGATGCGCCACCATCAGTATTTTACTAAACAAACATTGCTCAACATTTCTGAAAATGCCAGTTTGTTCTATTTACACTTTTATGCGTTTTTAAACATTTGCACTTTTATGCGTTTTTAAACATTTGTAGACCTTCTAAGTTTTCTATATTGCGAAAATTTGACGAAAAAAAAAACATATTTTTTTGGGAGCTTTTCTTGCAATTTTTCAACTTTTCTCGTAAGGAATTACAACATCTATCAGCAAAACATTTACCTGGCATTTGTTCCAATGATGAACATTGGTCTTGACAATCATCACACAACGAAAAATTTCTTTATTCAATTATTTTTCTGATATTTTTAACGATTTTTAATAAGCATGTCTAGGCAGGGCAAAACGCGCCATGTCTGTTTATCTTTAAGCATGTTTCATATTAGTTTAAATTTATATGCAGTTTTCATCACAACAATATTAAGGATATTGTTATGTTGAATTGGAAAACATAACTTGAAAATAAACGAAAATACGTAAAATTCCTAAATTTAATATAGATTTAATTAACTATTCACAAAACCGTTAGTATATCTGGCAGCACTGCGCGTAGCAATACATTTTTCCACCTGTTAAGTAGAAAAGAAGTGTTTTTACCTGGCATACACTTTCGGAGGCCCTTGAAATAATAAACACTTTTCAATCGTTAAAAGGCGCGTTTGGGTACACACATATGCGCACTTAGCCCCAAACGAAATGAAAATCATACTTTAGAAAGTCTTTCAAAATTTAACGATTAAGACGTCAATAATTGGTATTAGTCTTCCTGTTTGTATATTTCTGGTGAAGAACAGTCCCCTTTTCAAAACTATTGTCGAATTTACTGGATTGCATTCTCCATTTACAAGTTATGAAAGATTCTTCTTAACGTGGGCGTCATACCCCCAGTTCCCCTACTCTTAAACTCCAGGTGGCCGTGTCGCTAACCAAAGTTATACTCCATACCACATTACCCTTGTGAGATTTGAAGAAGAATGGCGTACAGTCGGTCTCCAAAAACCAAATCATCACGTGTGCTGCATTTCCTTTTCCACGAACTTGGCCGGCGTCGTTATTGGTTCATTTGAAAGTAGGAGGTTCTCAAAGTTGTACAATAAGATGATATTGCTTGTTCCCAGCAATCTTTCATTTGGTTCATTGTACAATATTGATTATCTCGAACCAATCACGGAGTGCAACCATTATGCCATTGGCCAGGAGCGGCCAACCGTAGTTTATAGCAAGATCAAGCTCAAATACCCTTAAACTCCAGGTACTTATATTTGCAGTGAAAACTGGAAAACTTTAGCGAATTCCATGATTGTAGCCTTAACTTAGGAGGATTTGACGTTGTCGCGTTGTTTCCATTCAAAAGATTCGGGCTAGAACAGACGTCATAAATTCTGAAACACAATTTTGTTATTAACACCTTCATTGTTATTCTTTGCTAAATCAGTTTTTAACTGCAAAACTATTTAGTATTTACTGATCGAAATGGGAATGTTTAAAGATTTCATGAGAAAATATGGTTATACACATTTTGTGTCTCTCAGATAAATTTCGACTAATTTTTTTGCGTCTCAATCCGGATTAATCAGCGTCAATTGTAGCTCTGCAGCAATCGATGTTTTCACATCGTACAAGCTGCTGCTGCCCTGTCTTGTTAACAACGCACAACATGACAAATTTCGAAAACTGGAACACATACTCCGTTTTCTAGAGTGAAAACAACCGCCCGAGATAATCCGGCCTGGAGCCGTCCGTCGTCGCCAGCCGTCGAGATTGCGCGCGCTCTTCGATTTTGTCGTCTCCGGGGGCTCAGTTAGGTTAGGTTCTCTTGTTCCCATGTCATAACACGATTATTGCCCGATTTACCGGCATCATCCGCTGCATTTGCAATGAGCTTTGATGGTGCGATGAAATCGGTTGGCTGCAGTGATCCAGTTTCGATCGGTCCGGCCCGGTCCCGGGAGCACTGAAAAGAAGGGGTTTCTCCTAACTACTGTGCGTTCCAGGCGCCCGCATCCAAGTCGGGAGGGGAACGCGCAATAAGTAACTGCATTGCAAATTCCTGTCGCGCGCTGCAGTTTTGTCGCAGTAAAATGTACGGTTATGTTGGATTGCCCGGAATACAACAATTTGCGTCGCTCTGGCCGAAAAAAAGTCCCACAGATTAGGCTTCATTGATCCGCGATTCCAAGTGTGCGGGTGACTACGCGGCTGAGTTGAGCTGAGCTGAGGCTGCACACCGCCTTCCATTAATTGATGTTCATTGCAGCGTTTTGTGTTATTCGCGAAATGTAGGTCTCGTTTCTTTTGTTACTACTTTCTCGATCAGAGATCCCGCGCCGGTGTCGTCCGGGGTGACATTCGGAAACAGAATCTTAAAAATTATTTTCATTTTTGGACCATTTTTGGCGGGAATAGGTCGTTGTTGCGAAATTGGGGCGAAAATTTAAACTTCGGTATTATAGCTTAACTTCAACAGTTTCAATTTGATTGGAATTCAAGTTTGCGTCGTTGTTAAGCATAAGGGGTTTGCTGGTAGTCAAACAAATGGTAAACCGATCTCCGTTGATTCTCGAAATTGCAACGCGCAAGTCAAAGATGAAGATCATCCTCACTAAGTCGATCCGAGGATTGGCACCTGGAACATCACCCTGGAACTACCGACGGTTCCTTCTAAGGGGAAACATGGAACGTGCTAAAAGGTGAGGTACACATACACGAACGGAAAAGGTATCATCTCCCTGGTTCGATCTGACATGTTGATGGCCCCAGCATAAGGCGAGCAGCAAACGTTAACCGACCGAGAACAAGGGTGGGGGAGGAAATTGCGCAAACATAAACGACAAAAACGATGACAGGGAAAAGGGGGAGGCGACGCGACGCACGTCAAGAATCTTTTTTCTTTTCCTAAACGATGCCCAACGCTTGCACTCCCGAGGGATTGAAGAAAGAAGATCTCACTTTTCTCAGGATGAGCCTCAGCTAACTGGACGGTTCGTGTCCACCGTGTGTCCGTTTCCCCTCTCCCAGTCCCCCTTCGGATTTAAGGGATTCACGTGGATGACGGCAGCATCAACAGCAACAGCAGCGGTCTTTAGGTTATTGAACTATTTATTAGTGATTTTGTTTGCTTCGAGCAAAATATCTTTTTATTATTTTACCTTCTCATTCCGTTCGTCGTCGTCGTCGTGTCTTCACCCTTCGATTGGAGAACTGATTTTGCTTTCCGGTCGCCGCAAGCCGTTGAGCTGTTCCGACAAATCTTGGGAGTATGTTTCGATGTTTAGTCTTAGAAGATATGTATGGAATAGGTACACAAATTAATATAACTATAGACACCTACATTGTAGGGCATTCTTGCATCTTTGGGCATCAACTTCGATCGTTTTGGGTAAAAAAAAATCTCGGTGAGTCATTTCTATCCTGGATTAATATTGAATATTCTCCTCTCTTGGGACTTTGGAACTTGGAATCCTGTCAAGTCTCATTCAATGAACGACTTTCTCATTAATCTGGTTGATAAATTAAAAGTTTTTAGATTTTTTTCTTGAGGTAGGCCCCTAAAAGTCATACAGAATATACGTCGAAAATTTTAACAATAATCTAATGGTTCAGTTTTTGGTCAAAACTTTGTAAGGAGCCACTCTGCAGATTTCTAAGCGAAGTTTTGGGATTCTACCTAAATAAAATTTGAATCAAGTTCAACCTGTTCAACAAGAAAAAACGACTCCATGACACAGAATAAAAAGTGGATGACGTAAATTGATGTTAGGAGTACGCTAGTACCAGAAACTCGGCGTCATAAGAAATTGTTAGAAATCAACCAATATTATACACGTAATGGTACTATCAACGAGTACTAGCGCACTCGTAACATTAATTTTGGTCATCATTTTTCCCAAAAAATTGCATTCAAGGTGTCGAAAAAAATGTGTAGAATCAAATAGCTCTAGTACTAGCAGCTTGTACTTGCGCACTCCTAACATCAATTTGTCGATTTGTCAAATCCTTTTACCCAGCTGATACAGTATAACATCGGTACTCTCATCCAAGGTTTTGCATAAAGCAGCATCATAGTATTTGAAGGTCTAAAAGTGTATTTCCGGAGGCCTCTTCGGGAAGTGCTCCCTAGTGTTGAAACTAACACTTTTGCTCTTTTGATAATGCTTTTAAAGAGTGGAGCGAATTTTCATACAGCTCTTGTTCGTTTTCAAAACGAGTCCGAAGCCTGAATGTGAGATATGTGTAAGAGGGAGTTGAGATATAAAATCGAGAGACGTGAGAAAGTAAGGGGAAACGTAAGACTAGATGTAAAACATAAGAGGGAGTTGAGATATAAAATCGAGAGACGTGAGAAAGTAAGGGGAAACGTAAGACTGAGATCTGAAAAGCCTTCTCGGTGAGATGAGGCGTAAGATGTTAGATTTGAGAACTACTTCGAGAATACAGGTCTAAATATATTTGGCTTGTGAATTGATTTCTTTAGTACTACCCAGTTGCCATGAGTTGTTACTAACAACTGGTCTGGTTTCCATTTGAAAAGCATAATAAGACATCAATCTATGGCTGGTAACCCAGTATATTGGAATTTTCTATCGTCTGATCTTAATTCTTCGAATATACAGATCTGGGAAATCATGAATCATTGTTAAAAGAAACAGAATATGAACCCGTAATTTCCTACTTTTGTAATATAATTTGTTCTATTCAAGAAACGGGCCATGCCCATTATTTAACCAACTGAATTTTCATTCCTGACCCCATAAACATAATCGATTATGCCAACTTCCATTCAGTATCGATTTTCTAAACGCAGACAGGCTAAATTTCGATTAACCGCACCATTGTTCGGAGTCAATCTGTGGTCTTATTTATGGCTGCTGTTTAACACTTCCATTAATTCACACCGGCAGCCTACAGTATAATTTCTGCTGCTTTTGATTCATCATCCATTTCGCCCCCGTTTATCAGCTGTTATATTTTCTGGTTCATAAAAAAACTTCCACTATCAAATTACCACCCATTAGGAGGAAGGAAGAGTGGTGGGCACACAGACAGAAATCATCTCGTAAGAAAGGGTTCAAGAAACGGTTCCGGAATTCCCCCTTGCTCCGGATCCGTGTGCCAACCCCTCTTCTTTGACCTAGAATATCTCGGTCAGAAATTATTATTGGGCAGCTAATTGAAATTAGTACCTGAGCTTGCCCCCCACAAATCGACCGACCAACCGACTGAACGAGTGATATCAGAGAGCCGTAGTCTGAGCCATTTTTCACGGGCCAATCTCGGATGAATCAAGCAACCAAACCTATCCATCAAGCGGCCCCGCGTATTATATGGACTTTCTTTTTAATTAACCTCTCCCGGAGGAGCCCCAAAATCAAAGCTCCGAAAACCAAAACTAAGAAAGTGGAAAAAACGTGCGAGGAAGGTTCAAATTTTCGAACTAACCCTCCGAATTGCTGGGTTGGTCGGGATTTACCAAACCGACCGGGGATGATAATAACCGGTTCGTTGTTCCTCCCAAGTGCGCCGCAGCGCGTTTTGCGGTTGTTCTGTTTGAGGAATTACAGCGCTTGCATAGTAATTAGATTTGCTCAAACTCAAAATTTTGTTTGGAATGAACTGCTTTCAAAGAAGCGCCGCCGGCCGTCCTCTAACAATCAGATAACCCAAATTATTGAAGACAAACTGTAAGCGGAAGATTCCGCCGTTTGGAATCGATCAAGTGGCGTATGGAACCGGGCAACATTGTGGTGAAAGGGAACTGTTTTGCAAATTTTGTTTATCGAGGTTTTTTTAGATTGCACGGTCATTGACTGCGAAAATTATTTTTGGACGGTTAGAACAAACAAACCCGAAATATTTATTCAAGAACTTTTAGAATGCTTCAGATCTGAATTAATACTCAACATATCTTTCTGTTTTTTTTCTTATTTCCTAGGACATCTTGTCGCAGAGTACAATCGCCCTGAACATCGAGATCCGTCCTCGGTTTTTGGTTCCCGATACCAACTGCTTCGTAGATTATCTGTCCGACATCCGGAGCATAGCCAAGGCACATCCGCTGTATCAACTCATGGTTCCAATTGTTGGTAGGTTCATCAAAATAATGATTCTTTAATATTTCCCATTTAATTTTTAATTCCTTTGAGAAAGCAAGCAAAATCAGAACTCAACCTCAGAGTTCTTCATTCAACAATCCATAGTCCAGAGTTCAAAGTCATGAGTCTTAAGACTACAGTCTATGGCCCAGACTACCAAACTCGAATGTCCTGAGTCGAGTTAAGAATCAAGAGTTAATAATTTAGAAACAAGAATTCATAGCCCGAAGGTTGAGTCCAGAGTAGAGAATCGAGATTCAAAAGTTCAGAGTCGAGAATATGGAGCCTAAAGTGCAGAGTCAAGAGTCGACACTTTAGAGTCGTGAGTCGTTTGTCAAGAGTCAAGAATCGAAAGTCAAGCCCATAGTCGGAAGTCAAAATTCAAGAGTACGGAGTTACACACCCAGAGTCCAGACTTTCAGAGTCTAAAGTTGTGACTCGAGAATGCAGAGTTCAGTCGAGAGTCAAGAGTCACACCTCTAGAGTCTAGAATCCACAGTCGAAGGCCAAGAGTCCAGAGTCGAAAATCTGGACAGAGAGTTGATTCGAGAGTCAAGAGTCAAAACTATAGAGTCTTAAGTTCATATTCTAGACGGGGAGTTAAGGATCAACAGTCGAGTCCAAAGTCGAAAGTCAAGAGTGTAAAGTCCGGCGCCGAGAATTCAGAGTCGAAAGTCCAAAGTCGAGAGTTGGGACTCCAGGATCAAGAATCCAGAATCGAGAGTCGAGAGTCGTGTTCTAAGTAGAGTAAAAAGTCATACCTCTAAAGTCTAGAGTCCAGAGTCGAAGGCCAAGAGTCCAGAGTCGAAAATCGAGATCGAGAGTCGATTCCAGAGCCAAGGGTCAAAACTATAGAGTCTAAAATGCATAGTCTAGATCGAGAGTTAAGGGTCAACAGTCGTCCAAAGTCGAGAGTCAAGAATACAGAGTCCCTTGCCAAGAGTCGAGAGTCAAAAGTCAAGTGTTGGAGTCTACAGTCTTGAGTTTAGAGTCTAGAGTCCAGAGTGTTGAGTTCAGAGTCCAAAGTCGAGAGTTGTGAGTCCAGGATCGAGAATCTAGAATCTAGAGTCAAGAGTCGTGTCCAAAGTAGAGTCATACCACCAGAGTCTGGAGTCCTGAGTCGAAAATCGGGACCGAGAGTATTCGATAGTCCAAAGTCCAAAGTCCAAAGTCGAGAGTTGGGACTCCAGGATCAAGAATCCAGAATCGAGAGTCGAGAGTCGTGTTCTAAGTAGAGTAAAAAGTCATACCTCTAAAGTCTAGATTCCAGAGTCGAAGGCCAAGAGTCCAGAGTCTAAAATCGAGATCGAGAGTCGATTCCAGAGCCAAGGGTCAAAACTATAGAGTCTAAAATGCATAGTCTAGATCGAGAGTTAAGGGTCAACAGTCGTCCAAAGTCGAGAGTCAAGAATACAGAGTCCCTTGCCAAGAGTCGAGAGTCAAAAGTCAAGTGTTGGAGTCTACAGTCTTGAGTTTAGAGTCTAGAGTCCAGAGTGTTGAGTTCAGAGTCCAAAGTCGATAGTTGTGAGTCCAGGATCGAGAATCTAGAATCTAGAGTCAAGAGTCGTGTCCAAAGTAGAGTCATACCACCAGAGTCTGTTGTCCTGAGTCGAAAATCGGGACCGAGAGTCTATTCGATAGTCCAAAGTCCAAAATCCAAAGTCGAGACTTGGGACTCCAGGATCAAGAATCCAGAATCGAGAGTCGAGAGTCGTGTTCTAAGTAGAGTAAAAAGTCATACCTCTAAAGTCTAGATTCCAGAGTCGAAGGCCAAGAGTCCAGAGTCGAAAATCGAGATCGAGAGTCGATTCCAGAGCCAAGGGTCAAAACTATAGAGTCTAAAATGCATAGTCTAGATCGAGAGTTAAGGGTCAACAGTCGTCCAAAGTCGAGAGTCAAGAATACAGAGTCCCTTGCCAAGAGTCGAGAGTCAAAAGTCAAGTGTTGGAGTCTACAGTCTTGAGTTTAGAGTCTAGAGTCCAGAGTGTTGAGTTCAGAGTCCAAAGTCGATAGTTGTGAGTCCAGGATCGAGAATCTAGAATCTAGAGTCAAGAGTCGTGTCCAAAGTAGAGTCATACCACCAGAGTCTGTTGTCCTGAGTCGAAAATCGGGACCGAGAGTCTATTCGATAGTCCAAAGTCCAAAATCCAAAGTCGAGAGTTGGGACTCCAGGATCAAGAATCCAGAATCGAGAGTCGAGAGTCGTGTTCTAAGTAGAGTAAAAAGTCATATCTCTAAAGTCTAGATTCCAGAGTCGAAGGCCAAGAGTCCAGAGTCGAAAATCGAGATCGAGAGTCGATTCCAGAGCCAAGGGTCAAAACTATAGAGTCTAAAATGCATAGTCTAGATCGAGAGTTAAGGGTCAACAGTCGTCCAAAGTCGAGAGTCAAGAATACTCTTGCCAAGAGTCGAGAGTCAAAAGTCAAGTGTTGGAGTCTACAGTCTTGAGTTTAGAGTCTAGAGTCCAGAGTATTGAGTTCAGAGTCCAAAGTCGAGAGTTGTGAGTCCAGGATCGAGAATCTAGAATCTAGAGTCAAGAGTCGTGTCCAAAGTAGAGTCATACCACCAGAGTCTGGAGTCCTGAGTCGAAAATCGGGACCGAGAGTCTATTCGATAGTCAAGAGTCAAAACTATAGAGTCTAAAATTCATAGGCTAGATAGAGAGTTAAGGATCAACAGTCGAGAGTCAAAAATCAAGACCTAGAGTCTACAGTCTTCAGTTTAGAGTCTAGAGTCCGGAGTATTGAGTTCAGAGTCGAAAGTCTAAGGCCGAGAGTTGCAACTCCAGGATCGAGAATCCAAAATCGAGAGTCGAGAGTCGTTTCTAAAGTAGAGTCAAGAGTCGAAAGTCTAGAGTCCAGAGTCCAGGGTCGAGGGCCAAGAGTTCAGAGTCGATAATAAGGACCGAAAGTAGATTCGAGAGTAAACAGTTTAAACTATAGAGTCTAAAATCCATAGTCTAGATCGAGAGTTTAGGGTCAACTTTCGAGAGTCAAGAGTACATAATCCCGTGCCAAGATTCGAGAGTCAAAAGTCAAGTGTTGGAGTCTACAGTCTTGAGTTCAGAGTCTAAAGTCTAGAGACCAGAGTATTGAGTTCATAGTCCAGAGTATTGAGTTCAGAGTCCAAAGTCGAGAGTTGCAAGTCCAGGATCGAGAATCCAGAGATCGAGATTCAAAATCAAGAGTCAAAAGTCATATGTCTAGAGTCTAGAATTTAGAATTTATAGGCGAGAGACAAGAGTCCAGCGTGTCGAAAGTTGTAAGTCTATTCGCGAGAGATAAAGAGTCAAAAGTTGAAATTACAAAGTCTGATGTGAAATTATTAAATCAAAATTTGAAATTACAAAGTCTAGTGTCTAGGGTCAATAGTTATGACTGAAGGGTCAAGATTCAAGAGTCACAATCCTTAACGGAAAATCGAAGGTCAAGAGTTGATGTCTAGAGTCTTGAGTCCAGAATCTAAAGTCGAGAGCCAAAGTCGAGAATACAGATTCGAGAGTCGAGTGAAGAGTCAAGAATCGAGAGTTGGGATTCGAGTCCATAGTCGAGATTTGAGTCTTGAGACCAGAGTCCCGAGACGAGTCAAGAGTCCAGACTCGAAAGCCAAAAGCCAAGAGTCAAGAGTCAAAAGTTTAGAGTCCTGAGATCAAATCCGGAGAACACAGCCCAGAGTCGACATGAACCAAAAATCTCAAATATTAAGTCTGAATCCAAATGTGTATTCTGTTATTAACATTTATTCTGAATCTAAATTTTAATCTTTAAAATGAATCCAAAATCTAAAGCCTGAAAATTAGAAGGATTTGACTAGAATGTTCCAATTTCAGCATTACCAAATCTCCTCCGGATGTATGACATAATGCCATGTTTTTTTCCTTCTTTCTCTTCCGCCCTCCACTTCACTGCCAAAACAGTGATCAACGAGCTGGAAGGCCTTTCCAAGGGAATCAAGCCGACCGGTGCAACCGGAATCATCGCCTCCAAGTTGACGGCCAGCATATCGGCGATCCCGACGGCTCCGGCGGCCTCCTCCGGTCAACCGACAAAGTCGGCCGCCGTCGTCGCCGTTGACCGCCGATTTGATCCCCAACACGCCGAGAAGGTTGCCGAAGCCTCCAAACAGGCGCTGGCTTTTATCAGGCAGAAAAATCCCGCCTTGAAGTGAGTATCTTACATACTTTGTCCCAACTTTTTTTACAGCAGATCCATTCACTTCCAACTGTAGTTTTATGTTGTTTGTTAGGATTTTTTTTTGCTCATTTCGGGACCGGTTTTGTCCTGTTTACGGAATCAATGACCAGTAATGTTGTTTGGTTTATTTATTTCTTACCGGTGTTTTTTTTTTCTTCCACTTACTTCCTTTCTTTTCCCCATTAGATGTGTAACGACGAAAGGATCGATACTGAACACGACCACGTTCACCGCCGAGGATGACGTTGGGGAGCAAAAGTCCAACGACGATCGTATTCTGGAAACTGCCTTAAACCTGTGTCGCAATCATGTGGAGGAAAAACGAGGTGAGTACCTACCTAGTACCTAGTTGTTGTTGTTGTTGGTGTTATTGCACTTCCTGTGGCCACACATGCATAACAGTGCGAAAAGTAAATTGACAGAACAGGAACAAGCCCCGTTCCGTCCCCGTTCCGTTTGCTGGAAGAATTGCATTACATATTATGTCACTGACGAGATAGAGAGAGGGAACACACCGAAGCATTCCTGGAGGCAACATTGTTGTTGATGTTGTTTCATCCATGTTGACTAAATTTACTTCGATCCATTAAACAAACAAATAAAAGTGTTCGCATTGTTAGGAGGTCTGGTTCGGTTACTTTCCTTCATGTCATGGCTATCGTCACAGTGTTTCACCGAGATTTGTCCGGTATGAGCTTAACGAATTATACTTTAACTTGTGGAATGAGTTACTGGTGTCAGGGCCATTTTTGAATTTTACTGTTAGGAAATATTGCAAACTGTCCAAACACTTTCTAGCAAATATATGAGTGTTGATCAACGTTTGGCTAAGAACAAATTTCAGATGTAAAATTTCAATAGACTACGCACGGCAGCATTGGCTAAAATCAAGCCAAATGGCTTGGTGATCAGCATGAAGATGTTACTTACGAGCGTTGCATCGTCAATTCCAAAGAACGAAAATCTGATGATGACTCTTGCAATGTACCCAGATGAGATTCAACCTCCTTAGATATGACGAAAGGGATGGCTGTCACTTCTCTGCTCTCTTAGAAAGGGGAGCCTGAAATGCCTAAACTAAACTGACCATTCAGTGGATGCCTTTACCGACTTTTATCGATCAGGTTTTGAGCCTAGACCTCGTAAGGGTTTAGGATAATCCTTTGTTAAATCATTCCTTGCTTGACAACCTCAATAACCAACGGTTTCTTTAATCTTCGGATCGATTCTAGATGATTCAGATTATTTAGGTATCACATGGTCGCTGCAGCCCGAGTCCACGTAGAAAACTGCTTCATTTCTAGACTTTCTTGGACTGGCCATAAAAGAAACAATCTTTCGATCATTCACAACCGCGTTGGCATCTGCTTCCGCTTGCCTGCTTGTGAAAGTTCTTTTGGTATGTCAAAACTTGCCACAACGGTAGAATTTTGGTTCTTTTTCGAACTTCTTGAGCTGGACTTGCTTCCTACTAACGAATTCCGTATTCATTTCTCAAATCGACTCCTCCACCCTGTATTCTCGCTTGGAATCTTCGCCTAACAGTCTTTCTCGTTTAGATTTTTGAGGTTCTTCACCGAGGAATCGTAGCTAACTGTTAGTGTCAGAAAAAGTTGAGAAACCAGATCGCTCGTTTCCAACTTTGCCTGAGTAGACTTAAACTGCCGGACCAAATCAACGATCATCAACGAGCTGCTCCCTTAGCATGATGTTACCCGCTGACCCCGCTGAAAGTCCTGTACGACTGGGGTACCAGCATAGAGGAAACGATTGCGGTGGATGAACTTCGCGAAATCGCCAAATCTTTCCACCCAAGGAAGGCCCCCGGACCGGATTTACTAGACACAGCGGGTAAGGTCCACTGAAAGTGAGGACGGAATTTCGGAGAAACAGTTTGGTTTACGTGGATGACGCAGCACCGTAGATGCCTGTCATTGAGATAGCGGTTAACGAAGGTTAAAGAAAAGGAGAGTGCTCTGCTTTTGCGCGGGGGTCACTCTGGACGTGAAGAACGCCTTCAACACCATCAGTCTGTATAGGCTTGTGGAAAGTTATTTCCACAAGCGCCAACAACAGTATATGACCGGTAAGGGCATACAGACACAAGAGGTTTCGGGGGGTGTTCCACAGGGGTCAATACTTAGTCCGGTCCTGTGGAACATCATGTACGACGAGGACTCATATAGGATTTGCGGATGATGTAGTCCTCTTGGCTCCTCGACAGCGAAGGTACAGCTACTTGTCACAGTAGCTATTCGGACAGTGGAAAGCTGGATGCACTCCAAGTGTCTGCGTGTAGCCCACCACAAATTCAATATGGTGCTGATCACCAACCTGATGGCACCCCAAACAGGTACCATTGCAGTTGGACCGTACGATATCGTGTCCAAACGCGCAGTTACCTAAGGGTGATGATCGACGACAGACTCAGCTTCACGAGTCATGTCGACTAGGTGTGTAAGAGAGTGGGAATGGTCAAGGGTGCACTGTGAGTCGAACTCCTTGGTAATCCGAAACTGCAAGAGAAGGACCATGTAAAGTGGCTTCGCCATATTGCCCGGATGATAGTGACGTAGAGGAAACACCCGAACTCGTTGTGTTTGCCTGTTCGAAGTTTGCGGCGATACCACTACCAACATACTTGCCTTCTGTGGGCCCGACACGACAGCAGACAACGTAGTACAGAGGATGTGTACGAACTCCAACACTTTGAATGCGGTCAGCGATGGGTTCAGGATGGGTGTAGGATGACTCCATCACTGTAGCGCATCTGAGTAGCGTCCTTCCGGTCCCTTGATCGAAGCTACAATGATCATCTTCTACGTAGTGGAGGAGTATTATCTTCTACGTATAGAGGTCATGGGTGCCGCAAACGTGTATAGGATACCCCACTGCCGGGGAGTATCCGAGTAGTGCCGCTTCCTAAGGGGGAAACTGCGGGAATAAGACAACATCTTCCTCGTAGCGGACCTCGTAGGAAAGGGGTAAACCACTTTCGGTCAGTGGATACCCACGGGTAAAGAGGTCTGGATGCCGGGCGACCCTCTCGAGTCGGTGTAGGATGTCGTCACTGTCGGAAAACATCCGAGTCGTTGTGTTGTCCTGAATGTGTGCCGTGACAGGCGCGAGTCCAGGACAAGCTGCTCTCGAGCCAAAGAGCTAAAAGAAGACCGGACAACGGTCGGTGTAGACTGACCCCATCGACGGCGGGCTGTCGAGTAATGTGCGTCTGATCTCACGGTTTGAAGCTACAAAGATAAGTCAACATCTTCTGCGTAGCGGATGCCTTGGGGATTATTCAAGTAGTGCGGTTCCCAACGACCAAAGCTGTGGGGATAAGACTTGACTTTCTTCGCAGTGGAAATCGTTGAGCAAGGGTTATTTCACGATTGGGGAATACCCACGGGTAGAGTGGCTCTTGACGCCGGTGAGCTATTCGAGTCGTAGTCGGATGACGTCTTCGTCGGGAATCATCCGAGTAGTTGGGTTAAGTCCCTAAGCTGTTCTCGATCGGCACACGACGAGCATAAAGGTGGCAAACCTCGAATGCCTCAAATAAGAGGTCGCGCTTCGAGACGTTAGGTCAGGCCTCGAGTCATCAGGAGGAGAGGTTTGTGAGGTCAACCCCTAGTCTTTACGATAAGAGGTCGGGTCTCGAGTCGCAAGCGGAGAGACTAGGGCTTTAATCAATAAGAGGGGTACAAGTGGTTACCTTGAGTCATTACGAGGAGAGGTCGGGTCTCGAGTCGCTAGAGGAAAGATCGGGCTTTGAGGTCAAGTACAGAATAGAGGTATGTTTGCGTCAATCTGGAGTCGTTGCGAGCAGGAATCGGATCTCGAGTCGTAGGAGGAGTTGGAGAGGTTTGTGTGAGAATCTCTAGTCATTGCGAGGAGATGTCGGTACTCAAGTCGTTAGAGGAGAGTTCAGACATTAAGTCGTAAGGATGGGAGGTTTTGCTGAAAGTGGTCTCGTCAATGAGTATTGCCTTGGAGCGCACTAGCGCGAATAGACCTCCCACTATTGAAGCATATTGTTTAAACTGTTCGAGATGGGAACTAAGTCTGCGGCCCCAGGTGAAGTTTAGGGAGTAGGAGGTATACACAGAGTCTTCCCATTGTACCCAAACTGGGGAGGACACGCAGGGTGGCCACCCATTCGGGAAAAACGGGAAAAGCGGGAAAAAGACGGGAATTGAAATCCAACAAGAAAAAAGCGGGAAAAAGCCGGGAATTTTTTCAATAAGTCGGGAATTTTTGGCTCAGGGAAAGTCTGTTCAATGAAGTTTAGTCGAAAGTCGAAACAAGTGGAAATAGATTGACTGGTGATCTCTTTCCAATTGACTTCTACCGATTTCTACCAGGTCCAAATGAATCCTCCTGCAGAGCTGGATCGGTTTCGATTAGTTTGAACTTGCTTCATTGAACAACAAAAGGATGTTCCCGGACAGCCAGATTGTTAATCGAATAGAAATGGGAAGAACAAAAATAAGATATTTTATTCCACACAGTATTGCTCCCTATTTTTCTAATGAAGTTTTCAATTTACTACAGAATTGCAGCGAGTTAGTATTAGGATTTGACGAAACGTTAAATAAGATTGTGCAGAAGCAACAAATGGATATTGGTGTGCGCTTCTGGAATCAAAACTCAAACCTAGTTGAACCTATATGAACAGCAAGCTACAAGAACTTGTTTCGAATCTGGCGTACGAGATTCTCACACTGTACATATATAACTCGTTCAAGGAGGGGCTGGGGAAAAGTGAATGGAATTTAGATGAATTTTTTGGGCGCCTATTCAAAAATATTCCACATAGAAGGGCAGATTATACTGCAGTAACGAGTTCAACTATGTATATTTCCGTTAAATTTTGTGACGTTCGGTGGATGGAAAATGAACGTGCTGCCAAAATGCTATCGTACCTCAAACGGTTTGTCGACGAGGTAAAAAAAACAAGAGGATAAAAAGATTAAGGAAAACCATTCAAATTTTAAGCGGAGTTTTCCATCGATTTCCCGGTCGAAGGTATTCGACATTGTTGCTAAAGCTGTAGGTGATAATTTACTACGACCAAAATTGAGTTTTTTTTTGTTACGGCCGCTTCAACTGTTGAGTCCTTTCTACGCGAGTATAAGACAGAAGCACAGATGGTTCCGTTTCTCTTCGATGATTAACCGGGCTTGTAAGAGCATTGATGGAGAAAGTTGTAAAGCCTGAACGACTAAACGTAAAATCAAAAACACTTATTGGAATTGAACTCTCAAAAATAAATCTTCTACCTCCTGGAAGCGTTAAAATTGGATTCTCAACTAAATCGTCAATTAAGAAAGCAAAAGAGTCTGGTCATGTTTCCGACAAGGATATCCTTGTATTTATAAATAGCTGTCGTTCGTTTTACTGTGGATTTTTGAATAAAAGGGCTATGCGATCTCCCTTGTCTTATCTCATCACTCGGTATTTATCGTGCATAATCCCGATGTGATTGCACACAATCCAGATATTGCCAACAAACGTTGAGACCTGTGTCTAGAAGTACTTGTTGACAAGCAACACTTAAGTAGAGCTTGTGCCGATAAAATTAAGGACAAATTCGGACAATTATATGCAATACCTTCAATAAAAACATCATTTCGGGATATCGAAGAAAAACACAACGATTGGACATTTTTTGGATGGAACTTATTAGCGAATCGAAAAAGGAATGAATTAGTTAACATAACTGAAACAAAAACCATGTAAAAGATCATAAGCCACCAAAAAAAGCTTAATCGATATTCGTATATATGGTTTCAAAAATGAATATTCGGAACATTGTTTGGTTTTTTGTTGTATAAAACCGGGAATTTCGTGAGACCATGCGGGAAAAAAACGGGAAAAATGCGGGAAATCAAAAATCGATTTTGAGTGGTCACCCTGGACACGGTATTTGTATTTGTATTTGTATTTGTATAACGTCGTGCCTTGGAATACAATCCGTAAACCGGGATTTACCACCTGTGATTACCAACTAAAAAAAAAAAAGGCGGCGCAAATAAAGGTCATCCGACTGGAAAGCGAAACGGAGATCCCCGGGCTGTATCCACTGATAGGTGTCAGGCCTCTGGAAGGCGGAGAAAGGCGGAAGAAGGCGGAAGAAGAGCTTCGAGTCGCAGGAAGAGTGTCGAGGCAAGAGCCATAGGGAAGCCATCGGAACGGAAGCACCTGGAAGGTCGTCGAACCAGTGCCTTGGTAGGTCGTTGAGCCTGATCCCGGTGGAGGTCGTTGAACTGGTACCATGGAATGTCGTCGGGCTGCAAATGGAGGCGACGATTGAGGTTCCGGTGCGTTCGTTGAAGAGGAGTTGCCCCATCTTCAAGAGGAGCAGCCAGAAGCAGTAAGGAAACTGCAAATGTGTATGTTGAGGAGGAGGGTTGAGGAAACAAATTACAACATACTTTGATTCTCTTACCCAGAATATTTGGCAACATTGTTGAGTTACCACAAACCCAATTTGGGTATTCTCGTCCAACCGTGTGATGATGTAACCATTTGTACCGTTTACATTTGTACATTTGTATTTGTTCTCGATTGCAAATTGAACATAGCAAGAAGAACCAAAACAAACAATGTTTTGGTTCTGCTCGTAGCAGCAGAAGTTTGCTGCTGTGCCGGAGAAAACTGTAAGTTTCAACAGTTCTAATAAAGATTTTTTCAACTGATATTAAGAACTGGAAATCGAATAATTTAACAAACATTCTATCATTGATTTATATTCAAGCTGTAACTTTTACTTATCTGTTCGTTTGCCTTCTGTCGACAGTTTCGTCTTTTGATGAAGTTTCAGAATAACTGGACTCGTACCCAACATACACAGACTGTTGTTTTGCAAGCCAATAAGAGTGTTTATGAAATTATATCAACGTAACAATGCTTCAGTGGAACGTTCATAAATCACTTATACAAGGGGTAAATAATTTCCACTTAGATCATGTTATTATGATTATTGATCAAGCTATTCACATAAACTTTCAAAAATTAGCCTTACGTAGTTTTCGAACGACTCTTGGATCATCCCAAAGTGGTTGGTCTCCAGCGTCATCTGAAGCTCAGAGACTGGGTGACAATATCTTATCGCCTACTATCCTTTGCGGTAAATTCTTTACAGTGCTCCGCTTCTTGAGAACAGCTTCATCTGCAATGTTCCTTTACTTTGTTTTTTTTTTCTGTTCGTTTAATGCTCCAATCGCAACTCTGTTCGTTATCTCATTCCGTAAATTTCAATGTTGTCGTTTGCGGTTTCCTTTTTTTCATTGCCAGAAAACTTATTTCTTGTTTTTATCTTCTTTTTCATTTTCAGGAGAAGTCCGTTACATAATGCGCGAGGTCGTCCTGCTGACGACCGATCGGAATCTTCGGGTGAAAGCCCTGTCCAACGATCTGCCGGTCCGGGAGCTGCCGGATTTTATCAAGTGGGCCGGCCTGGGATCGTGAAGCCAATTGAAGATGACGACGACCAGGACGGAGAGAAAGGTGCACGACTTTTTCCTCCTCGATCAGCAGCTCCTTCGGTGTGTTGTTTCAAGCCGTTTGGATTCAGCAAAAATAACAACCAGAAAAAAGGAGAAGGAAAAAGAAGAAGGTTATCTTGTTTCATTTGTGTTCTTTTTTGCTTATGATTTTCTCGTTAGACTCGTATCTGTTCTTAAGGACGACTTTCTAGAAAAGTTATCACTTCTTTTGCTTTAATTTCTTCAACACTTTGAGTGACTCGTTTTTCGTTTTTTTCTCATCTCTTTCTGATTTTTTTTTCGTTTCCCGACTGATTTGTTTGCCAAAATAGCCGTTAGTCTATTCTGTTATCTAGAGAATGTTTCCTTAATTGTTTCATTTGTATTTTTTTTGCTCTGAAAATCTTTAATCAAGGGAACTATTTGTTGAACTCTGATAGGAAAGTATAGCTTATAAGAGGAAAAGTATAACTTATAAGAAGATACGAAAGAAAGAAGAAGAAGAACTGCTTCGAATGCAAAGCAAAGCTAGCAGCGTTTTTAAAGGTTAAGAGAGAAAAGTTTAGAATTTGACACTAGAGCAAAACTGTTGCGCTCGTTGATTTATGTGCTAGTAAGTTTACGGAAAACTTAGGAACTGATTACGTTTTTTTTTCCTTTCGGTTTTTGACTGTTGTAGTTGTAAATATTGCAGTACTATACTATGATTATATTAAATTAATTAATGAAAAATATAATTGAAAGAAGAAAAAACCACAACAAAAAAGTGAAATAAACTTGTATGATATCTAGGCGATAGATGTGTTTATATTCTTCGTTATTTGTCCAGTCAATGGATGCGTATTGAGTTGATTCTTAAAAGAAAAAGGAAAATAAATGACCAGAGATGAAAAATTAAAAAGTAAGGAAATCCGGAGCGAATACAGCTGCAGACTGTTGAAGTGTTGCGTTTCAGTTTTATTTAAATAAATAGGCGCGCGTTAGATATGTTCGAGTGCTGTAGAAAAAACGAGAAGAGATCAGATCGTAAACTGTTGCGCAGGTTTTTAGAATATTCTGATAAAGATTTTGAGGTGTGACGAGACTCCACTCCCGAAAAATGAGAAGAATCACTAAATGACTTTAGACAAAGTAAACAGAAGTAAAATGATTGATTATTATGAAAAATATATTAATAATAAACCAGAAAAAGAGAAACAAACTGACTTCACAAGACGATTTACACATGAAATAAATGAAAAGCAGGAAAGAATTGCACCTTAGAGTAGCAAAAAGTACCGACAAGAAAAGTCACGGAAGGACGGAAAATACTTTTGCTCGGTTAGTAAATAAATAATACAGCGATAAAATAATAAAGAAATATTTTTCACGAATCCCTTCCGCTTTGTTGTAGTTAAACTAGTATACTATTCTAAACTAGAATCCGAACTCCATGTGTGGTTTGTGTAGTAGATTTGTTCACGGCTATTTTATAATTTTAGACTAATCGAAGCCCTAGGGCGTTAATTTTATGTGTATCAAACCAACTTGATGGAAGAAAAAAAAATCTATGTAGAAATCTAATTTATTGTAGACATCTTTTGTTGGTCTGTTCTGTTAGTGCTAATCTTATTAGCCATATCCCCTACCCGAAAAGAAGAATAATGATGAATTGAAAAAACAATCATCCAAATTTATGGGAACTCTGTGCTACCATATTGGCCCATCATCAGGCCCGGCCAGAGGAACGACCACATTTCGATGGGTAATTTATTCATTTGCTTTTTCACGCTTGCTGCTGCTGCTGGTGGCGTATTAATAAATTTTGCCAGAGCAGAATCAACCACAAAACTACGAGACTTGTGGCGACCGGAGCGGGGGGCTACTTGATACCCTCATCGATTTGCTTGCTTCATTCATTCCCCGGGAAGTTCGCTAGGAGGAAATCTACAATTCCTTCCCGAGGGTGCTGCCGCACCGCCGTGATGTAATTTAATCAGCTCCGGAGGAATTTGTCTTGGAAAAAATGAATATATAAATTCAATTTTATTTTTTCCGCCCTCTCCTGCGAGTCTCTTCTCCTGCGAGTCAGAATTCCGACCCGGACAACCCCCAGGCAGGGAACAATATGATGGATGCCCGATAATAGACAACAGAAACCGAGAAACACCCTTCTGAAGGACGTTCGACTAATTGAAGGTGTTGCTTGCTAGCTCGTCTTGCCTTGCGTCTTCCAGTCCAGCTTAAAATATTAAAGTGTGTTGCTGTTTCTGATGATGTAGAATATTTGACCGACCGACCATACCTTGGCTCGAGGACAACGGGTCGTGATTTTGAGCGTAGTTAAATTAGGCGCTCGACGCGACGGGGGGAATGTTCGATGTGAGTTCACTTCTCGAGGTTCTTATTCATGATTAAGGCATTCAGGAAATTGAATCTGCCCCGGGAGATGATGTTCGTTTGGAATGGGATTGATTGTTTTCCAGCTTATCACATTAAATTTTGATTCGGTTTTCTTATTTCCATTTTTCAATCCAAAAATTGGACATTAATGGCATCTAGAGGTCACAGGAGGCATTGTCATTGAACTCAACGTTGAAATTGCAATGTCATAATTTAGTCGAAAATAGAAACGATAAGAGTAGTGTATCAAACCAAAAACTTTCTGGTTAGTTTGTCCAAAATTAGAATCTGGATTTTATTTTATTAATTTTTTTTTATTTGATGCGAATGATGATATAAAGGTAAATTTAAAAACAATAAAATGGATAAAAATCCAAATTCTGAGCACAAACACTGAATATTAGTGTTTAAATAATATTTGGAAATCCAAACCCCGGAATGATTCTGACTTAAGCTTTCCAGATTTTTTCCCGCAAATATCTGAGCAGTGCACATTCGAGCTTTTTTTTTATCAATATCTTCCCTCAATTGTCCTGACGTTTCGGGCTATGGTCTTGGCCTTCCTCAAGGTATATCTAAAATATCTGAAAGTTAAAAAAAAATGCTAATTTTGCAAATTTTTGTTTAATTTTGCAAAAAATGTGGAAAAACGAGCGAAATGTGAGCAATCTGACAAGTTTATTATAATGGTATTGAAATTCTATATTCGGGACTAAATATCAATTAATGAGAAATTATAAAAAAAAAACTGTAGGAGAATTGTAGACCTGGGATAAGATTTCGAGGTTTTGGCTTCAGTTCTGAATCGAGATTATTACTCTAGCATCATTTTGATAGTTGGTTTTGTTCTTTGGTTAACTTCGACTCATGTCAGCAAACTATATAATACAAAATAAGGTTGCCAGATTTTTTATCAGGTTTTGTCCGGATATTCGATACAAAATTTGGGAACAGTCCGGCCCGGCCCGGTTGGCCAGATTTCATTGAAAAATGCCCGGATTTTGCCAGGATTTTTTAACTTTATTTGACAAATCAAACGAAAAAAATATAAATTTTGCTGTAAACATTTTTTATTTAGCCACCAAAACGAAATTTTGAGCAGATTTTGCAATGGTTTTTTCGAAGCCTTATAAATCTGTTTATGAATTTTGATGGAAAAATGATTTGTTTCAATTTTTTTTATCTTGATTTTTGTTGAGTAATTTCAAGGTTTTGACAAAATTTTCCCGGATATTGCCCGGATTTTTGGTCGTCAATTTAGAAATGAAATGCCCGGATTTCGCCAGGTTTTTATAGAAAATTGCTCGGTTTGTGCGACAAGAATACGTGCTGAAAAAAATCTGGCAACCTTAATATAAAACAAATCGGGTGTCAAAAGAGCGGCATTTTACAGAAATTGTCTAAAAATTGTCCGGTTTCTCTCATTTTACGGTACAAAGAAATGAGATTTGATTTACATATTTAGGATACAGGATTCAATTTTAAACTTCTAGATGAAGGAAACAAAATTTTCAAAATTTTGATATAAAATTTAATTTGATCTCATTAGCTTGCTAGACTGACTTTACTAGCCTTAACGATGCCCTTCTCGAGGACTGTTGAGATTCCATCAAGACAGCCGTCAACAACGTTGCGGACAACGTCATCGGGCATGTGGAACGAACTCGACGGAACGATTTTCTCGACGATGAGTGTAGGAAGGTGATGGATGAACGACGTGCGCGTGGCTGTAGTGCAGAGAAGCACCCGTTGAAACGTGGAAAATCATTGACAGTGGAAAAGGTAGCGAGTCCGAATTTTCCAGGAAAAAGCGCTGCCTGGAGGAGGAGGAGCAGCAGCAGCTGCATCGTTCCCAGGAAACTCGAAAGTTCTATCAGAAACTCAACGCATCCCGTAAAGACTTCGTGCCGCAAGCCGAAATGTGCCGGAATAAGGACGAAGGCGTCGGACGGGCAATCGTGAGGTGATTAAAAGGACCTTGTTACTAGCTTGAGGATTAATTTTAGCCTGCAGCGTATAACATTTCACAGATTTTAATGGCTCAGCAAAAAATAGGCGGGACTGGTTAGAAATTACTGTAAACAAAGTTTTTTTAGTAAGTTTAATGTTTATTGGTATTTGGCTTAAAATTTCAGCCAATTCGGATAAGGATCACGAAATTTCAAACCCCGAACCGAACTGATTAAGAATTCCCAAGAAATTGAAGTCCGAAAACAAAATCCGATAAAATTTATCAGGTATTCATACCCTAAATCATATGAATTATAGATTCGATGAAAACTTTGTAACCTGTTAAGGCAGCGATATAGCACCGGGCTATAAGATGATGTTTTCCAGTTCGATACTTCTGCAGAAACGAAAACAAAATTTAGCAAAAGACTTCAACGTCCATAAACGACGAACCCCCCGTTGGAGCTGTCAGCTGTCCATTTCGAATCAGTCAAACTGTTATATAGGGGGTTGGAAACTATGTTGCTAAACTGCCGACCAATTGCCATCGGTGTGCAGGTCGATGCTCTGCCCCATCCCGAGTTGTTCTGATGTGGCCTCATAAAGGCAGTGTCGTCTTCAAGTTAATCTTTCTATACGTCCTCCTGCTGCTCCTCCTTCATCAATCCATCAGAAAACATCTACCTTGTAGAGTCTTCTGTAACGAAGAAGATGCGTAATTGCTGTAGCGCCCAAGAGAGCAGCAGAGCTTTTCAGATCATCGACTTGAGGTGGGTCAAAGCGCTTCCTGTCCCGGTGCTGTTGTTGCTGTGGCTGGAACAGGGCTTAGCCACAGATTTGCGCCGCCAATCCCTGTCGGTCGTCGTTGACGAGATCCGCCGACCGATTTGCAAGGAAAAGATTTACGCCACCCCGCTCCCCCCATTTTCAACCCACTGCCATTCTTTCCGGCTCTTCTACCGCCTCTTGAAGACTATTACCATTTGACGTGAGATGAGCAGAAGCAGCATCATCAACAATTGAGCTGTGGCATCATCATTTTCTCTGGCTATTGGCCGGCATGACGAAATGAACAAACGAACGAACGGAAGAGCTTGAGGATGAGGATGACGACCTTCCAAGGTCGTTGTTACGGAGTTTTGCGATAAATTAGTTTTCCATTTCTCGGTAGGTTGTTTTTCTTGTATGTATTTCAATCGCCGTTTGATTTTTGCGGTTATATTGCTAACAGTTTCTTGGAACAACAAACTTTTAGGGTAAATAGACACAGCATTTAAAACAGCCAAAAAAAATTCAAAAGCTTTGTGTTATACACCAATCAATACTTTTAAATACAGCTGAGTTTCGAAGGAAAATATCGTTTTCTGATTTTCTGCGGAATTTGTAATAATTATTCTCGCAAAATTGCCGAAAATTTACATTCCTTCATTATTATTTTTTTCAATTTCATCACAATAAAACAATGGGTAAACTTTAAAGAATTTAAAATTGACAATAAAAAAAATTAAAATTTTCATAAGTGTACACTCAATTTTGGCACTTTCGAATAAAAGACTTTTTTTTATTTTTTTTATTTACCTGGTTACCTTATATAAGTATGAATCAATATTTTAAAAATGCCGATGGTGTGTAAACTGTACGATTCATTAAATTGATAAAAAATCTTTGTGAAATTCTAGTGACCGTGAGAAGGCAATATATGTTAAATAGGTTAAAAATTTCGTGTTCACTAGGGTGGCCCAAAATTGCACTATGTCTGGGATTCTGCAGGTTCAACCTTCAAACGATAGCGGCGACTCAGAAAAATGATACTTAGGGGTCGCACTAGTTTGATTTTTGAAAAAAAGGTCAGTTTTGTCGACTTTTTTTAGCTATAAATTTCTCAGATCTTGATAAATTTGCAAAAATGTGTCTCAATCAGTATGCGATAAAAGTTTATCCACCCACCATAACAATTTACAATTGTTTTGTTTTTTTCCTGGCGAAAATCATGGTTGATGAGTTTTCCTCCACGATTTATCATTTTATGGTTATTTATGAAATTTCCATTGAAAATATGACGTTTATATCTTTTCTGAGATGTTATGTGATAAATTATGAAAAAAGGTAAAAAATTACGCTAAAAAGTTTGTTGGCCCTGAAACGGATACTACAATTTAAATGTGTTTTATAGAGTTTTAGTGTGTATTCTACAACATTCTGAAATGTAAACATTGTGTCTAGCTATCATTTAGTACTCAAAATACTTAAAATTTCGATTTCATATTTAGAATTGTGTAAAATGCCCAAAAAACGCCAATTTCAATCAGCATCCGACTTAAAAAAAACCGACAAAAGCTGCCGTAATATTTCCGATATTATCCAGCTTCACAAAAATGCGGTTGCTAGGATTGTTCAAGTGTATAAAAAGCGGGTTCTATCTCACCTTCAAAGACAACTGGCCGACTCACGTTTCGATTTTGTCTGGATCTTCGAGATACGAGTAATTTGTACGAGCAAGGTTGCGGAACGAATTAAACTCGTATGTCGAGCTATCACTGTACTAGAAAACTTGACATGGTTCTTTCTGGTGATTCCAAAATCGATAAAAAGATCCCTGACCGGGTGGACAAAACTTTGGACCGGAAAGTCATGCGTCTTTACGCTCCAGTAAGAAGACTGCCTCAGTTTGAGATGTGACGAAAAATGTGGGATCCCCTTTCAGCACCGTCCATCGTGCCAAGAAAATTTCAAAATCATACTTACATAAAAATTGAATCGCAGGAAAACTTTTCCTTGACTAAAAACTCGATAAAAAAGATCGTACAACCTTCCTGTCCCTTCCACAGAATAGAGCTTTGTGAAAAAGCCCACATGAAGCACTGCAAGATTAAATTTTATCAAATAGACACATAAGGTTGAGTTAATCTTAAAATATCGCAAAACATTGCAACCGGAGAACAATTTGCTGAGACGTATAATCAGGCGCATCGTGTGGAACCCATGATGGAACCTAATTCTTCTATAGCCGCGGTACCGTTCTCGATCAATCTCACGCCAAAGAACTCCTGCCCACGATCGACAAATAGCAGAAGTTATCCTCCTAATCAAGCTAATATGCGCCCTGGCAGCCACACGACGAGACAGAGGATCATTAAATTTTACTATGAACTGTGTGGCTCAAATTAACGGCCATAGCCATAAATACCGGGGAGAAGAACCGGGACTCTTTCTTGGACCTTGGAGGCGCCTCTTTTTGAAGAACTCCATCCCTGATCCAATCCGATCCGATGATGCGCGCTGGGTTCCTGAAGAAGATACCACTAAAGATGGGACCTCGCGGACGATCTACGCAGAAATAGCGATCACAAATCACCAACCCCCAAGGGAGGAGGAGAAAAGATAGCGATAGATAAAGGCTTGGGACCAGCTGGAGCTATTTATAGCTGGGTAAGCGAGCACGAAGGGCTGATTAAAATTTATTTAGAATTTCTCGACCAACCCGCTCCTCCCGCGCTTTACGCCCCTTCTTTCTTTCCCTAAGCATTAGTTGATGCTGCTGCGATTGGATGCCATTGGGTGCAGCAGTGAAAAATTAGTCTCCAGCCCCCAGAGCCTTCCGTTCGATCCTGTTGAGTCAGTCGCCGATTAGTTTCCCTTGGCCCAGGTGCAGAAAAACTGGCTGCATTACACTGGGAGACGACTCTCCACACTCAACTAACTATCAAGCTATCTATCTATATGCACACATGCCACAGTTTAAATGGTCGATGATTTTCCCGGCCCGGAGGATATTTTCAACACCCATCATCATCATCATCAACTGGTGGGCAACAAAGAACAAACCTCCTCTCGCTTAACCATTTGGAACGCAGGCAAAACAGGACGATGGCAGATTGCTATATTGAATCCAATCAGACATGCCCGGGGATTGCGCAAATAGGTACCACGCGCAACAACCCTATCAACCACCACCAGAAGCCATGCATCGACGGATGACGACGACAGGAGCCGTTGATTATGATCGCGAAAATGATGATGATCATCAATCTACGTTCGTCGTACTCGTTCATACCATTTCTACCAAGAACGGGGATGATGAGATAACTATTACGTACGAGCTGTGAGGGGGGGAAATAGAACGGATATTGGCTTCCATCGCATTAGGGAGTGCGATGAGACATCATCCATAGGTGTAACCCACTTTTTCTTAGAAGGGGGCTCAGATTTCAGAATATGATTCCTGATTCAAAAGCCAGATTTAAAGCTCAGATTTCATATTCAGATTCGAATTGAGGATTCTGATTCAAAGGTAGGATTCTTCAAATAAAAATTTATTTAATTTAGTTTTCAAATTCAGATTATGAATTTTATAATCTATATTTGAAATGAAGTAGGTGAGAAGCTCAATTAAAAGCAAAAGCTCTCCTACATACAAATATTTAATTTAAAAAAGGCGAAAATCTGTCTTTAAGGTTTAAAAATACTTTTCTAAATAGTCGCTTGATGACATGCTACAGCCGTTGCAATTTGTTTGGGAAATTTTTGGGAGAGAAATAAACTGGGCAGGACACTATCTCCTTTGTCTACATTTTTTTTTCGTTAAACTTCGTCCCCACTCGGCCAACCAATATTTTAGGGTAGTTTAATACAAATATTAACTTCAAAATTCAAAACAAAAGTTTATCGATGGAGCCTTAAGTGTAAAATAGAACGCTTTAATCGCTGTAAAACGCTGTAATCCGGTACCAGTTTCTCAATATTTTTTCCCCGTTTTCTTAACATGTCCTTCTCGTCTTTGACTTCTTCTTGCTCTTCCAAAGTTCCCGCTTCATTATTCCCCAGTACTGCTCCACC
>NC_073691.1:7215717-7236192 GCF_029784155.1 Uranotaenia lowii
TTTTGTCATTTTTGTCATTTTTGTCATTTTTGTCATTTTTGTCATTTTTGTCATTTTTGTCATTTTTTAATTTTTGTCATTTTTGTCATTTTTGTCATTTTTGTCATTTTTGTCATTTCTGTCATTTTTGTCATTTTTGTCATTTTTGTCATTTTTGTCATTTTTGTCATTTTTGTCATTTTGTCATTTTTGTCATTTTTGTCATTTTTGTCATTTTTGTCATTTTGTCATTTTTGTCATTTTTGTCATTTTTGTCATTTTGTCATTTTTGTCATTTTTGTCATTTTTGTCATTTTTGTCATTTTGTCATTTTTGTCATTTTTGTCATTTTGTCATTTTTGTCATTTTTGTCATTTTTGTCATTTTTGTCATTTTTGTCATTTTTGTCATTTTTGTCATTTTTGTCATTTTTGTCATTTTTGTCATTTTTGTCATTTTTGTCATTTTTGTCATTTTTGTCATTTTTGTCATTTTTGTCATTTTTGTCATTTTTGTCATTTTTGTCATTTTTGTCATTTTGTCATTTTTGTCATTTTTGTCATTTTTGTCATTTTTGTCATTTTTGTCATTTTTGTCATTTTTGTCATTTTTGTCATTTTTGTCATTTTTGTCATTTTTGTCATTTTTGTCATTTTTGTCATTTTTGTCATTTTTGTCATTTTTGTCATTTTTGTCATTTTTGTCATTTTTGTCATTTTTGTAATTTTTGTCATTTTTGTCATTTTTGTCATTTTTGTCATTTTTGTCATTTTTGTCATTTTTGTCATTTTTGTCATTTTTGTCATTTTTGTCATTTTTGTCATTTTTGTCATTTTTGTCATTTTTGTCATTTTTGTCATTTTTGTCATTTTTGTCATTTTTGTCATTTTTGTCATTTTTGTCATTTTTGTCATTTTTGTCATTTTTGTCATTTTTGTCATTTTTGTCATTTTTGTCATTTTTGTCATTTTTGTCATTTTTGTCATTTTTGTCATTTTTGTCATTTTTGTCATTTTTGTCATTTTTGTCATTTTTGTCATTTTTTGTCATTTTTGTCATTTTTGTCATTTTTGTCATTTTTGTCATTTTTGTCATTTTTGTCATTTTTGTCATTTTTGTCATTTTTGTCATTTTTGTCATTTTTGTCATTTTTGTCATTTTTGTCATTTTTGTCATTTTTGTCATTTTTGTCATTTTTGTCATTTTTGTCATTTTTGTCATTTTTGTCATTTTTGTCATTTTTGTCATTTTTGTCATTTTTGTCATTTTTGTCATTTTTGTCATTTTTGTCATTTTTGTCATTTTTGTCATTTTTGTCATTTTTGTCATTTTTGTCATTTTTGTCATTTTTGTCATTTTTGTCATTTTTGTCATTTTTGTCATTTTTGTCATTTTTGTCATTTTTGTCATTTTTGTCATTTTGTCATTTTTGTCATTTTTGTCATTTTGTCATTTTTGTCATTTTTGTCATTTTTGTCATTTTTGTCATTTTTGTCATTTTTGTCATTTTTGTCATTTTTGTCATTTTTGTCATTTTTGTCATTTTTGTCATTTTTGTCATTTTTGTCATTTTTGTCATTTTTGTCATTTTTGTCATTTTTGTCATTTTTGTCATTTTTGTCATTTTTGTCATTTTTGTCATTTTTGTCATTTTGTCATTTTTGTCATTTTTGTCATTTTTGTCATTTTTGTCATTTTTGTCATTTTTGTCATTTTTGTCATTTTTGTCATTTTTGTCATTTTTGTCATTTTTGTCATTTTTGTCATTTTTATCATTTTTATCATTTTTGTCATTTTTGTCATTTTTGTCATTTTTGTCATATTTTTGTCATTTTTGTCATTTTTGTCATTTTTGTCATTTTTGTCATTTTTGTCATTTTTGTCATTTTTGTCATTTTTGTCATTTTTGTCATTTTTGTCATTTTTGTCATTTTTGTCATTTTTGTCATTTTTGTCATTTTTGTCATTTTTGTCATTTTTGTCATTTTTGTCATTTTTGTCATTTTTGTCATTTTTGTCATTTTTGTCATTTTTGTCATTTTTGTCATTTTTGTCATTTTTGTCATTTTTGTCATTTTTGTCATTTTTGTCATTTTATCATTTTTATCATTTTTATCATTTTTATCATTTTTGTCATTTTTGTCATTTTTGTCATTTTTGTCATTTTTGTCATTTTTGTCATTTTTGTCATTTTTGTCGTTTTTGTCGTTTTTGTCGTTTTTGTCGTTTTTGTCAGTTTTTGTCATTTTTGTCATTTTTGTCATTTTTGTCATTTTTGTCATTTTTGTCATTTTTGTCATTTTTGTCATTTTTGTCATTTTTGTCATTTTTGTCATTTTTGTCATTTTTGTCATTTTTGTCATTTTTGTCATTTTTGTCATTTTTGTCATTTTTGTCATTTTTGTCATTTTTGTCATTTTTGTCATTTTTGTCATTTTTGTCATTTTTGTCATTTTTGTCATTTTTGTCATTTTTGTCATTTTTGTCATTTTGTCATTTTTGTCATTTTTGTCATTTTTGTCATTTTTGTCATTTTTGTCATTTTTGTCATTTTTGTCATTTTTGTCATTTTTGTCATTTTTGTCATTTTTGTCATTTTTGTCATTTTTATCATTTTTATCATTTTTGTCATTTTTGTCATTTTTGTCATTTTTGTCATTTTTGTCATTTTTGTCATTTTTGTCATTTTTGTCATTTTTGTCATTTTTGTCATTTTTGTCATTTTTGTCATTTTTGTCATTTTTGTCATTTTTTGTCATTTTTGTCATTTTTGTCATTTTTGTCATTTTTGTCATTTTGTCATTTTTGTCATTTTTGTCATTTTTGTCATTTTTGTCATTTTTGTCATTTTTGTCATTTTTGTCATTTTTGTCATTTTTGTCATTTTTGTCATTTTTGTCATTTTTGTCATTTTTGTCATTTTTGTCATTTTTGTCATTTTTGTCATTTTTGTCATTTTGTCATTTTTGTCATTTTTGTCATTTTTGTCATTTTTGTCATTTTTGTCATTTTTGTCATTTTTGTCATTTTGTCATTTTTGTCATTTTTGTCATTTTTGTCATTTTTGTCATTTTTGTCATTTTTGTCATTTTTGTCATTTTTGTCATTTTTGTCATTTTTGTCATTTTTGTCATTTTGTCATTTTTGTCATTTTTGTCATTTTTGTCATTTTTGTCATTTTTGTCATTTTTGTCATTTTTGTCATTTTTGTCATTTTTGTCATTTTTGTCATTTTTGTCATTTTTGTCATTTTTGTCATTTTTGTCATTTTTGTCATTTTTGTCATTTTTGTCATTTTTGTCATTTTTGTCATTTTTGTCATTTTTGTCATTTTTGTCATTTTTGTCATTTTTGTCATTTTGTCATTTTTGTCATTTTTGTCATTTTTGTCATTTTTGTCATTTTTGTCATTTTTGTCATTTTTGTCATTTTTGTCATTTTTGTCATTTTTGTCATTTTTGTCATTTTTGTCATTTTTGTCATTTTTGTCATTTTTGTCATTTTTGTCATTTTTGTCATTTTTGTCATTTTTGTCATTTTTGTCATTTTTGTCATTTTTGTCATTTTTGTCATTTTTGTCATTTTTGTCATTTTTGTCATTTTTGTCATTTTTGTCATTTTTGTCATTTTTGTCATTTTTGTCATTTTTGTCATTTTTGTCATTTTTGTCATTTTTGTCATTTTTGTCATTTTTGTCATTTTTGTCATTTTTGTCATTTTTGTCATTTTTGTCATTTTTGTCATTTTTGTCATTTTTGTCATTTTTGTCATTTTTGTCATTTTTGTCATTTTTGTCATTTTTGTCATTTTTGTCATTTTTGTCATTTTTGTCATTTTTGTCATTTTTGTCATTTTTGTCATTTTTGTCATTTTTGTCATTTTTGTCATTTTTGTCATTTTTGTCATTTTTGTCATTTTGTCATTTTTGTCATTTTTGTCATTTTTGTCATTTTTGTCATTTTTGTCATTTTTGTCATTTTTTGTCATTTTTGTCATTTTTGTCATTTTTGTCATTTTTGTCATTTTTGTCATTTTTGTCATTTTTGTCATTTTTGTCATTTTTGTCATTTTGTCATTTTTGTCATTTTTGTCATTTTTGTCATTTTTGTCATTTTTGTCATTTTGTCATTTTTGTCATTTTTGTCATTTTTGTCATTTTTGTCATTTTTGTCATTTTTGTCATTTTTGTCATTTTTGTCATTTTTGTCATTTTTGTCATTTTTGTCATTTTTGTCATTTTTTGTCATTTTTGTCATTTTTGTCATTTTTGTCATTTTTGTCATTTTTGTCATTTTTGTCATTTTTGTCATTTTTGTCATTTTTGTCATTTTTGTCATTTTTGTCATTTTTGTCATTTTTGTCATTTTTGTCATTTTTGTCATTTTTGTCATTTTTGTCATTTTTGTCATTTTTGTCATTTTTGTCATTTTTGTCATTTTTGTCATTTTTGTCATTTTTGTCATTTTTGTCATTTTTGTCATTTTTGTCATTTTTGTCATTTTTGTCATTTTTGTCATTTTTGTCATTTTTGTCATTTTTGTCATTTTTGTCATTTTTGTCATTTTGTCATTTTTGTCATTTTTGTCATTTTTGTCATTTTGTCATTTTTGTCATTTTTGTCATTTTTGTCATTTTTGTCATTTTTTTCATTTTTTTCATTTTTGTCATTTTTGTCATTTTTGTCATTTTTGTCATTTTTGTCATTTTTGTCATTTTTGTCATTTTTGTCATTTTTGTCATTTTTGTCATTTTTGTCATTTTTGTCATTTTTGTCATTTTTGTCATTTTTGTCATTTTTGTCATTTTTGTCATTTTTGTCATTTTTGTCATTTTTGTCATTTTTGTCATTTTTGTCATTTTTGTCATTTTTGTCATTTTTGTCATTTTTGTCATTTTTGTCATTTTTGTCATTTTTGTCATTTTTGTCATTTTTGTCATTTTTGTCATTTTTGTCATTTTTGTCATTTTTGTCATTTTTGTCATTTTTGTCATTTTTGTCATTTTTGTCATTTTTGTCATTTTTGTCATTTTTGTCATTTTTGTCATTTTTGTCATTTTTGTCATTTTTGTCATTTTTGTCATTTTTGTCATTTTTGTCATTTTTGTCATTTTTGTCATTTTTGTCATTTTTGTCATTTTTGTCATTTTTATCATTTTTGTCAATTTTGTCATTTTCTTTCTTTTCAAGTGTGAAAGAATCGTTGACAAAATTTGAGGATGGTTTCTAAAATTCAGATAAAATTGAGCTGATAAATTAACTGGAATTTTGTTTTATTTCAACGGAAATAATGCTGTTTAAGAAAAACAATACTTACAGATTGGACATCGTTCTCAAGCAAACTCAAACACGAATCAGCACGCAACACAAAACGAAGCAATAATTGAAAAAAACATTCTTGACAAAATTTAGTGATCTGATAGTTTTCCATCTTAACTAGAATTTGAATAAAATTGTAATTCTTCCATATTTTTTATGTTGTAACACTTGACACGTTTACTTAGCAAACATATAAGGAACTTGTTTTTCCAATGACGAAAAAAAGGAACTATCCACTATTCTTGGTTCGTTACTTCCGTTAAATTCTAATCTTCCGGAGGAAGACTTAGAAAATGCGACCGACTACCGATAAACACCGAATATGCCACTATTTTCTACTGCTCTCAACACAGTTCTCTATTTCGGAAACGGCGGCGAGTACCCATTGGACAAATTTTTGAAAATTCTCCACTCAATTCGCTGTGAAACACAATTTTCCACAATCTTAAAAGAGACCGAAACTATCGAAACGAACCGCGTGTTTGATTCACTTAACAGTCAACGGAGGCAACGCCTGCTTATGCAAAAATAAAGGAAAATTCAATGCATCTGAATCGGTATCTACACTTGAAAAAAAACCTCACATGAAAATAATGTTATAAATCAGCAACAATTTGTTAGAAATTTCAAACAGAAGTAGATATTGATCGGAAGTTTATTTTTTTTCTTTTTCCATTATTTTTTTGTCTCGTATGCTTCGATTCAAAATTTGCTCACAAGGCATAATTCACCCATTTCGAGCAATAAAACCAACTGGTACCTACCCGATAAATAATACAGTTCGACGAAATACGAGTAGGTATTTGTTTGTGCAAGACTGAGGACCTGTAGAATTTTGGCACTGTAAAACCGAGGCGCCAAAGAACAACAAAAAGCTTCCTTCATTGAGCCGAATCAAGAAACCCTTTGCGAGAGTTAATTGAATTCTAGAGCCACAGACACATTTGTTGCTCGGCCAAAAATAGGAAGAAACCTTAGTCGGAGACGACGACGACGACGTTATCGGCGTTCAGTCTCGGCACACACATCGATTTCACCTTTTTATTATTTCCTGACTGTACATTTGGGAAAAAGGTCTAGGGGGAGTAGGTATGGGAAAAGTCTAAAGCCTTCTTTCTTCGGTCTTGGGTTCCTTTTCCCGGGAAAGCTCCCACAGAATTCAGCAACCTTCTAGGGTCGTTTGAAGTATAAATAGTATCGAACTAGGGAGTTCAACATTCGACTATAACACAATACAGACACCCCCATTCAGATCGTATTTCGTCTTGAAAGTAATCGAGCTCCATTGAACAATTGTTCTGAATGGGTTTTTGATCCCGACGACAATTTGTCGTATCGGCTTTAATTACAAACCATTTCTGTTTTGTTCCCAGAAAACAATTTCCAACTAAATTGAGACAGTTGAGCACCCAACTGAAGGAACGTCAAATTCCTCAACTCGATTGGCATCGTTCGATGCGGTACCAATTTTCACCGATCATAAATCTTAAGTTATGACGTGAAAACTCTCCCAAGGATTTGTGGCGAAGAAAGTGAGTTTCCGAAACCGTCCCTCACTCCATTCCCATTTCTTCCCCAGCTATTTGACCCATCCCACCAGATGTTCCAACAGCTAGCTCAACATACCTGGATAAGCATTGTGGACTCACATAAGCGAGCAGTCAGGTGTATAGGTGGCAAGGCATGAATCCCAATCGACCATGATAGATTCACAAAAGCAGCAGCATGTGTGAATGTGGGTTTATTCCCATTTTTCCACAATTTCGCTTTCGGTTTTCATCCAGCTAGTTATTGGCAAGGCAACAAACGCTCTGGACAACAGATGCAACAACAAAAAATAACAACAGCAATTCAATTCGATCAATAATGATTGAACTGGTGCAGAGCAAATATTTCGCAGCCCGTTGTTGGCTCCATTTTTTTTGCACGCTGATGCTGCTCCCCGGTTTGTGATTGTTGATGATGATGGGGAAGTATATGGAGATAAATGTGGCGCGGTATTTTCCCCCCTTCTTGGCACTTTTAACACATGAAGTGGTAAAAAAATTCAAAAACGTGAGGTGAGAGAAAATATGCATACACTTTACTATGCTATAGGACCACAATATGCAAACGGATGCATTCATGCGCGCATATCGGATTAAGCTATAGTTTTTCCCAATATTGATAACCCGGAACGATGACGAACTCGAAACGAAGGAAAAAAAATGGGAACCCTCTTGGCAAATGGCAGGATGGCGAGCTAGTGGAAATTTGACTGCATGGGTGGTATGATTTTCCACGGTTTCAAAGTTATATTCTTTTCGAAATCATTTATAATCAATGGTTTTCTAACGTTGAAGCTACCTTTAAAAAGCAATTTCTCTCTTTGAAGGCAGAAATGTCAATTTGAAACATAAATTCTTTTAAGCAATCATTAGAGTAAATGTACACTACAGTAGCTCGAATTTGTATGGAAAAATTAGATCTTGTTAAATTTTACGCTCTTTATCATTAACCTACTCCAAAAAGAAAGTCACATAAACAAGGTGTGCCTGGTGAGGATATATATTGAAAAAATAAATTAGTACAATTTGAACTACCGATCAATATTTCTGTTTGGATTTTTTTTTAACTCTTGCTGATTTCAAACGTTATTTTCAGCTGAGTTTTTTTCTCAAGTGTAGGAAAAAGTTGCATTTAATTTTCCCTGATCTCTGCATTAGCAGGCGTTGACTCAGTTGACTTTCAGTCAAGTAAATAAAATTCGCTTTTCGTATTGGCGATTTGCAGCAAAGCTATTTCCTATGCAACGCAAACTGGTTGTCACTATTGGAACTAACAAAAGGGTGATGATAGCAGTTTTTCAACATGGCAGTGAATACAAGTTGTTTTCAAAATTGTTCTTTTTGCTTAATCTACTTCATCCCGGACAATACCAAAGGTTGAATGATGTTAGAAAATCTTTAATTTACTAGTTCCATTGATTTTTGTTAAGCGTAATAAATGTTTCCTATTTTTTTATCGATAAATCTTATTTGGAAAAATTAGGACTATTTTAAGCAAGACTGGCATAACGGACGGCGTAACTTCGTTTGCTCATAAGATGGCATGTACATACTTGCAAAGTCGAGACAGTAAAATGAAAGGACAGTATTGCTTGACTTAACTGACATTTATTTTTAATGGTTGAAAATCGGATCCATGCATAATAAAAGCTTAATTTGAAAAAAAATGAGATGTTTTGAAAAATCATTCTAACGTATTTGGAAACTGAAATTCAACCCCTTTGTGTGTTATTGATGAAATGTTTTCTTTATCAAAATTCTATATCGATGTCGGCTGAATATCTAATAACTTTATTGATTGAAATCTTCTTCATTTACTTCTAGCAACTTTTTTTTCTAATCGATATACTTTCAAACACGTTATCTAACAAGCAAAAAACAGAATGTAATGTGTTATTGACAAGAATTCACTTAAATTTGAGCAGCATCCTCCTGGGAAACAGCAGTCAGTTGATGAGAAATCAGTTGATTCAATTGGTTTGGCCGGAGGGTCCATGCAATACCTCTTTCGTTAATTGAATCTGATAAGGCTCAAATTGCACCGAGGTTTTTCTTTTCATCCATGAGTAGTAAGGTTTGTGCGGGTCAACTGCTGGATTTTGAAGACCAGTTGTTCTACATATTTGCTTTTTAAATTTCCCAGCTTGTTCGCGCTCAACTGCTGCCCAAATTGAATTGCTTCCGGGTTCCACTTCAAAATGTTCCGAAGTAGCTGGCGTAACGTCTGGATTCCAGTGGTTGGGCAAGTAGATTTCCTTTTGATATTATCTGGCAGGGTTCTGTTTATTTGAAGCCTCGCATTGTGGACAGCAAAGTTGTTGTTGAACGGCAGAGGAACCTTTTCCGGGAAACTAAAATTTTCGGAATACGAACACATAAGAGGATTTCAAAATTATGAATAGTTACGTAATACGAATTTTCTTACCAGATTTACTGATTTCTTTCTTAATAATATCACATTTAACACCGAAATTTGTAAATTTTCTTCAATGTTTTCTAAAAATACTACGTGTTTTGACACTTGAGTCCCTAACATCATCATTTTGATCGTAGCACCCTCTGAACGTCGTTTCGAGCTGCAAATCGCCAATCTATGGTTTCGGTACTTTCTTGGAAAAATGTAGAAAAATGTGAGTGAAACTAGTTGAAAAATTTGTTCAGCGGATGGCCTACACTGAACAAAATCCGGCTATAAGGTTTATTGGGAATTCTAGTGTTTTCGCACTAAAGGAAAATCCAATACTTTTTATCACAAGACAAATGATTTATTTTATCAGAATTTTCAATGAATGTTATATAGAGCAAAATTATTACGATTTATCATTTAAACTAGTGTAATGAATGGTTCCATCATTGAAATCAAATATGCCTGAAATTTAATTTCTATTTCTCATCTTATTTATCCAAATAAACAAATTTAACCAAAATTATTTGACTGGAACATTTATTATAACAAATCAAATATTAAAAAAGTTACACTGCACTGCACTTCAAACACTTGTTATGGGTTTTGGGACGCAGTTTCATGCCTGATGCATGTTGAGCCTGGCTGGTACATAAATCCAGATTCAGCGGATTGGGTGCTATTGTTCTGGTGGATTTCCTGAAAAAAAAAATCCGCTTAAAGTTTCAAACGAATTATGTTTAAAAAAAATGAATTACCTATGCATGGCGAAGAATGGAACCGTGCTGAAGTTCGGATCTGTTTTCCTCCGCTGTCCCTCATTTTAAGACCCGGGTTTTACCTGTTAGAATAGATATTAAAATATAAACACCAAGTAGTTCAGCCATTCCACTTTTCTAACTTACGTTCATAAATGTTTGCCTATATCACAGCGATGAAATTGAAGTTATCTTTGCTGCCACTCAGCTGATAAAATCCTGCGGCGAAAAATTACTACTGGCACAAAACACAAACGATCGTTCTTCTGGGTTTATATTTCCCAAACAAATTAACAGAGATTGATACGGATCACGACTGAGGCACGTCAACCTGTGTTGTAACTTCAGAATAATGAAATGTATAGGAATTTCATATATGTTTTATTAGGTATAACGAGCATCTAAAATTCATTGGATTTTCCTATATTTCGTAATGGATTTATCGTTAGCTTTTATCACACACTGAATGATAAGATTTATTAAATTGACCCTATAAATTTCATAGCCCAATTTAGTTTAATAATTATTGGATTGTCCTTTGCATTTCACCAAGTAAGTGAGGCAGATACAATTTATTGGATTTTCCTATATTTTTTAAAGGATAATTTAATAGCTAAAATTTGACTGTGAATAATAAGTATTAAAACGACGCGTTAAATTTAATCGCCCAATTTGGTTCAGTGTACGAGGTGTCCGGTACAGGACTCCAGTGGCATGTTCTACGTAAATCTGTAATCTGGTGCGTTCTCGATATCCTTAGCTAGGTATTTGACTTAAGTTTTTTTCACCGAAGAAATTACCAGCTCCTATAATGGTGTGGCGAGGTGCGAAAGTTCAATATGTGCTAGAGAATACGTAGTTATTTATGTAACAATTTGCAAAAAGTCGGTTTTTTCAGCACGTGTCATAAATTTGACAATAAAACAATCTTTTCTGCAACGAGTTGCATACACAAGTTTTTTAAAAACTCGAATACACCCTTTAAAACCAATTAATTTTCAATTGAAATAACGGCTTACAGTGTTTCTTTCGAAATAAAAAACAATATCGAAATGTATCACTTTTTGACACTGTTGTGAAAACTATTGAAAATCGTTACTTTTCAAAATTGCATTTGCAACATTGCAGACATTTTTGCAATTATTGCTCCGTTTGAATTTCCACTGTGTTCTGACTTGTGTGTTAATTTATTTGTTGACGAGAAGGTAACCGATCTGTACGTGTAAGTGTATTCTTTCCAACAATATGGAGTCATTTCTGCTCTAAGTAAAAAGAAATGAAAAAAAATATTCTCAAATTGACAAAAATTTAAAAAATGACAAAAATATCAAAACACAAAAAAATGACAACAACGGCAAAATTACAAATAAAAATGACCAAATTGACAAAAACGGCTAAAAAGTTTCAAATTAATGTTTTGAGTTTACCCAACAAAACAGTAACTATTCCACATTAATATATTTTATCAAATTTTCTTTGATGTGCTGTTTTCAACCAAATAAATCAAAATTTGATGCAAAACACCGAATTATTGCACTACAAAACTCTCTGATTTCTAAATTTCAAGATAATCTGGCACGAAGAATCTTAAACAAATTATTTTCGACTCTATGATTTCAATGGGCCTCGGGCCTCCCCCTTTGCTGACTACATACAGACCCCGTTCGATTTTGGCAACATGCCCGAACATTTTGAGTTGCCAAAATCGATTGTTGCCAAAATCAAACGGATTTTGTTTTCATCTTTTTTCGATTATCACAACAACAAGAAAAAGGTGTTTTTAATCATTAACGCAATTTTTAGACAATTTTAAAGAATTTTTAGTCCTTTTTTTCATTTATTTTTATCATGTTTGAAATAGATGCTTTCAGCTTTTTTCTCGGTTTGTTTATAGTGTTTGTTTTTTTTTGTCATGAAAAACTTCGTTCGTTTTTGGAAACATTCGTTTTTGGCCACATTCAAGCAACATTAGAAAGAACATTACAGTTTTCGCTATAACAGGACCAATATATTTAAGACAAGTACCATAAATATGTTTTTGCGTTCTTTAATGGTGATCAAAAATACAATTTTTTTAAAATAAAATATAAAATACTCAAAATTGACTAAAAGATGAATGGAGAAATTATTTAAAAATAAAAAAAAACAAATACAAACTAAAGACTAAAATGATTAAAAAATCTGAAAAATAATATAGAGTGTCAAAAAAAGAAAATATGACAAAATAAAAACAAAAATTATTAACATAACAAGAAAAACGCTAAATGTATAGCACATCAAAAACATGAGAAAAAAATTAAAAAAAAACTCAAAACGGTAGAAAGTTGTCTGAAAATTTCTTTCATGATAATAACAATAGTTTTTTTTTGTAGTAGTAAGTGAAAATAAGTTGAGAAAACACCGGTTTCATTTTGGCATCATTCGTATTTGGCTACATTCGATTTTGGCAACACGAAATGTACGGGCGTGTTGCCAAAATTGAATGGGGTCTGTATAAGCTTTTTTGCCATTCTCATTTGCTGTGTTTTGTCATTCTCTGTTTTTTGTTAGAATTTGTTTTTAATTTTATGAAATTTTCATCTTTTTATCATTTTTGAGTACATTAAAAATATTTTAAATGAATTTTTGTTTTTGTTTTTGAACTTTATCACCAATAAAAAACGAAATAACATATTTATGATGTTTGTCTAAATTATATTGGTCCTGTTATAGCGATATATGGTAATGTTATTTCGCACTTCTTCCAAGAACATTTCAATAATTTTCCTAAGACAAGCTTTATTTCGAATGCACTAAATTGCATGCATAGTATCGATTGATCATTGCTGTTAAACTCGATATTTAAATTCAACATCGATTCTCTTGATTATAAATTTTACATTTTAACCGCTCGCAATCACTTTTTTGCCCTGATCAGTTGAAATTTTCAAAATAGCATTAGAATAAGTCAACAATTTCGAAAAAAAATTACTACTATGACGTGTAACAACATAACAATTCTGGAAAAACAACCACAATCCAACCACAATCAATTGAAAACGACAATTTAAATATATCTGAACATAGTTACTTCATTTGCCTTCCAAATTGCTCGATTTGAACCGAGCTTGCCCGGATTTTCAAAAAAAAAAAATGGAAAAGCACGGTTCGGTTTGGATATCGAGGAAAAGGATTTTTTTACGAAATACCAAATTTTCAGCTTGTTTACGAAATAAATTCGCATGCTTTTTTGGAATTGTGAGATAAGATTTGAACGTCAATGAAATGCCTTGGTATAAATCATTTTTCGTGTGTTTATTTTTCAGATTTTCTCTAGCTTTTTTATCGGAAATACCTAGATTTTAGCTGGATCTACCCGGATGTAACACGAACCTGAGTTTGAAACGTAGAAACCCAATGCCCGGATTATCCCGGCCAGTATTCGTACAGAAAAACGATCTAGAAAGCTTACTCAATAAATAAAGGATTAAAAAGTGAAAAGATTCATGAAACTCAAATACCTACAGCATTTCGAACTTGAATAAGCATTGAGAATGAATGAAATCTTCAATTCTGAAAATCTATCGCTCTTTATGATTCAATTTGGCGTTTCAGTCAGAAAGAAGCAAATACTAGAATTTACAATTTACTCGACGTTTCGGTTTTTGGTCGTTGGTAATTGATGAATAAAAAAGAACAATATTCATCTATCGTCAAAAATTACCGAAAACTTATTGGAAACTTAATCACAGGCTAAATCCTTGTAATCAATAACTAAATTAACCTTTACACCTTGAAGCAGTCTTTTTATAATTAAATTGTATGCATTTAAAAAAGTAAACCTTGAGTCTTTGAACACACTTGAAATTTCAAGTGTTATGTCTACAGACATTAATTATCTAAACGCACACAAATTTTGAACGAAGTTTCAGTAACGAAGATTTGTTTTATCATTTATTTTTATTTATTTTCGTTTCGAAACTTTAAAAGTATCTTTAAACTGATTTTGTCGATTAAAATGCACTGTATCTTTATTATTGGTCACGAGTTTTAAATGATCGTTATCATATTTCAAGCTGTTCCCATACAAACTCCGTTTCGATTTCAATTTAGAATATGTCATAAACTGTTTGAATGAATGCAATTGCCTGGCATTTTCCAGATGCATTTCCGAATGCATTGTTAAACAATAATTGCAAAAATCAATTGCACGTCATTCAAAACTTTCGTGTACCAAATTTCGTCTGAACCCGATGTAAAATTATGTAAATATCACGAAAATATTGAAAAGTTAATATGGACGACCCCTCTGGCCAACCTCTGACCCAAAATTCAATACCTCATATTTCTCATCTCTCCGAACCCCTATGTGCCAAATTTCCTCACAATCCGACGAAAAATAACTTCAATAAACCGAAAACAATATTTGTCTTGTATGCCCCCCCCCCCCTTCAAAAGCGGTCATCCGAAAATTTGAAATCATTTTTCATCATTCCCGATCCTTATGCACATCCATGCCAAATTTCAGCTCTCTAGCTCTTAAGACGGCTGAGTCTATAAAGGACAAACAAACAAAATATAGATTACAGATTTATACTGGTCAATCCGCATTTTTTCCAGTAATCTAGCTTTAACAAGCATTGAAGAATAATCTACAATGTACAGAATATCATTCTTCACTCAATTGGACGCATAATACTGAAGAATTACATATGATATAAAATCAGATGTTTGAATTTTCCAGATGCATACAATTCCGTGGACTCCTTTGCTTGATGTCATGAATTTTAAAAATTCTATCAGTTGTCAGGAGAATAATTTTAGGAGATTAAAATTTTCGGCTACATAGGTAAATAGAATTTATCCTTAAACTTCTGAATATTAGAAAGGATAAGCTGAATCTGGGGAACGTCATTGAAAAGATCGTAAATTTTATGAAAATTTATTTTCTTTTACTTTCTTATTGTATAAGCTCTTCTTTACTGAAGAAATTATAAATATTCTGCATATACAGACACCGTTCGTTTTTAGCAACATTCGATTTTGGCAACATTCGATTTTGGCAACATCCGATTTTGGCACATGTGCCATAACCGCACGGTTTTTAGAAACAACATTACCTTTTAGTTTTCGTAATAACAGGGTCTAATTAATTTAGACAAACACCATAAATACGTTTTTATGTTCTGAATTGGTGATAAAATGCAACAATAGAAACAAAAGTTTTTTTAAATTTTATAAAGTACTCAAAAATGACAAAAAGGTGAGAAATTCAAAAAGTTAAAAAATAAATTGAAACAAAAGACTGGAAATGTCAAAAAACAACTAAAATATGATAAAGAATGACAAAAATAGCAAATATGACAAATGAAAACAAATATTATAAACAAAACAAGAAAAGTGCAAAATGCATCAGAAACATGATTAAAAAAATAAAAAATGGCTACAAATGGTCGGAGATGAACTAAAAATAACGTTTTTGATAATTATGATAGTTATTTTGTAAAAATAACTGAAAAAAAGTTGAGAAAAAAAACCGTTCGATTTTGGCAACATTCGATTTTGGCAACACAAAATTTACGGGCGTGTTGCCAAAATCGAACGGGGTCTGTACTGATAAGTTCATACCTTTCATTTTATCATCATGCAGAGCATTCTATTAAGCTACAATTTTCTTGACTCGATATTTGAAGAGAAGAGAAGAAGAGAATCCATGTACTTAATAGTAATCAGAAACAGATTTAAAAGAAATATCCAAGAGAGAAAAAAGCTCTTATGATTTTAATGTTTTTTTTTTTCGTAAAACCAAATGCTCATTGATCATTCATATTTTTTTGAAATTAAGAAAAAAAACAATCAATCTTTAATGTGACTCTGAAATTTTAAAAATTTTAAGTTTTTGGCTCTACCGAATCAAAAGGTTGCCGACAACTACTCTAGACAAATGTTATGTTGATTTGCAAGGTTGAGCCATCAGATAGTTGCCGATCGTAAGTTAAAACATAATGATATAGCATGTATCATCATTTGATAGACGATCACACCACAACGTTATGCAAAGGACTTCCGATATCAAAATAAAGAAGGTATGATATTAAAAGTAAATACCATTATCATGTCTGATCGCTGCGTAACAAATTTTTAAACAGAACCACCAAGAGTGATTTTCAAATCGCAGGGAAAACCCCAATACAGAAACGATGCTACACGATCTGTTCCCCGATGAATGATGGTAATTAAATTACAAACATTCCCAACAAGCGAAACCGTTCCACCAGCAATGTCTCATCATGTGAATGATCATAATTTGAACTCTAACCAGCAATTACCGGGCCAATTTTCAAACAAAGAAGCGCTTAACCTCACGAATATTCATATTCCTGGCAGCCCCCATCAATGATTGGTTAATAAGAGAAGTTCCTGCGGACATCAGGAGAAAATCTAACAAGCTCGAAGGATGCCTGCCTGGCACGTACGTACTTAGGTACTCAGATGGCCCGAAACACCTTACAAGATGCGTGTCTTCCTTTTTTTTTACTTTTCCCGCTTTCCTAAGGAAGGACTGTAACCATGTAATAAAAATAATAATAACAATAATAATGGTTTGGCAGTTAGAGCTGGTATCAATACCCCGAGTTGAGGCCGACCCGACCCGATACGATACGAGCCGATCCGATCGACCGGAAAGTCTACGCCGACCAACCCGGCGACAATGGCGGCCTCTGGCTGGATTCCCAAGCACATACCACACTTCTTCTGATGTTTTTAGTTATGTGCCTGCGACTGCCTTCGGGGTGCATCAAACGGCTAGCTGCAGCCAACAACCTATAGGTAGACGATCGATCGACCGACCCATCATCGAGTTGAGGCCGAGGCTGCTGCCGATGCTAACTCTTGGTGGTGGGATACTTGCTTGCATTAGAGAGATAGAGAGCCCAAACACAGAGCCAACCTCCAGATGGACCACAACAACAACACAGCATCTTCAAACTTTCGCGTGCGCAGCAGAAAAAAAAAAGCTCAAGCCAGAAGAATGTGTCAGAGATATGTACTCATATACTTCCATGGTCCCTGGTCCATGATCCCCTCGGGCTTCCGGCGACGGCGGCCTCCGAAGCAGGGAAAAGGAAGGGTCGGGTCCAGAGACCCCACGAAAACCAAACAGAAAAGACAAAGAAATGTACTCTCTACATCCGAGTCCCCGCAATCAGTCGCGGGAGGAGTGTGTATAGCGAGTAGAAGTTTGAGAGGTGGACAAAACGAAACGAAAAAATAATACGAAGAATCATCCACACAGGAAAAAATCATTCGCTTTCTGCTGCTGCTGCCTGTCGGATGCTGCTGATCAACGAGTGATTTGGGAAAAATATGTCATAACCTATTTCTTCTTTGGCCCCTCTCATGGTTCCCCCTGAGGGTCTCATTCGTTCGGTTCGGTTCGATTTTGCTCTTTGTCTCGTCCATCCATCCACCCACTCACATCCCCCACGAATTGTTTTAGGAGGTAGGAAGGAGGACCAAGCGCAAAAATAACATATCGTCGTAGTCTCCGTCGTTCATCCAGCGTGGAAATCAAACATTATTGGTCAATGATCTTGTGCATTGCAAGCTGCTAGCTGCAAGATACACTAGGAGGGTCTAGGAGGAAATCTCTCATGGTAGTGAGAAAAATTTCGCTGCCCGACCGACCGACTTCAGTCGAACCTTTTGGGGGTTTTGCGATTTGAAACACTTTCCATTGTGTGTAGGTTGTTGGTTGTTCATCATATGATAAAAGTCTGGAACCGGGTGCTGCCTACCAATTGTGGGATAGAAGAATCTCAAACGACCGTAGAAATGACCCCTGTTGGGTAAACAATTAACCCCTCCCGAATTCGCTTGGGGCTCATTTTAATTTTAGGTAGAATTGTATGGGACTATACTGCTTTGCTATATAAAAGTGAAAAGGCAAATAAAAAAGGCAGACCCCTACTTACTATTGAAAATGTCAATATGATTTATTTTACCTAGGTTTAAATTTCTTCGCAGCTCTTGGACTTCTAAAAACTTTTTAGCTTAATATTGAAAATAATTTTGAGCTGTTGAGCTTATAATAAATTGTTGCCGCTACTATTTTGGAAAAAACATTCGGAGTGAGTAACTTATTCTACCCTATTTAAATTCAGTTATTCAGCAGTTCAGTAATGTTTCAAAAAGATTTTGCAGAGGCAACAGCTCAGAGTACATAGTATATAATGAAAGTTTCACAGTTTCAAAACCATATTTTAGAAAAGTTTCGGTATCTTCCTTACTTATTCTATCCAGCGTTTATGATTTATCGCAAATACAAACACAACTAAAAACCAAACTAATAATTTTCTCTGCAAGTGTTAGAAGAACCGATTGAGAAAAATCCGTTGATCTACTCCTAATCCAATGTTGAGGCAATCTCTCACCACTTTCTTCTTCAATATGCTTACTTATTTTACATAATGTTCTCGTCGACAGTTCAAATTTCGGCGGCTTGGCTTCTCCGCCACGAACTCCTGGGTCAGCCAATACTTCAATGTCCTTCTGGATTCCATTCATGCGTCTCTCTTCTAATCTCGTTCATATCTTTTCGCATTGTATGTTCAATAGACTGAGTCGATTTGGGGTCACTTTTGAACTTCTCAAACCCTGAGGTCTTAAATGCTTCGTTTTGGTCCAAAACTCATCCATGATTTTTTGCAGAATTATAAGTAACGTTTACATGAGTAAATTTGAACTTTTCGGATTGTAAGGGAAAATTGAATATTTTGCACTGAAAAATCAACATCATTTTTGTTTCTTCCGTGGAACCGAGCCTGCCAATGGTTTTTGTGCAAATTCATAAATTTCTTCAAGCAATTTTTCGCTGAATAACTTTGTGGAAGATCAAAACTTCGTATGTTTTTATACAAAAAAGTTATCAACTCAGTCTAATGTTCAACCCATCACCAAATACGCTCCCAATTACGATTTTGGCTCTTAGACTTACTGGTATTTTTCAATAATCACAATTTCACTGAAAATAACTCATTATTTTAATATTTTTCACAATAAATTTTTCTGTAAATTTTGCCTTAAAAACTTCGAAAATGTTAATATCTAAGGGAGTGGTTTCCAGTAAGATCAGCATTCTCCAACAACTTGTTAAAGAATGTCTCATATCCTAGAAAGATTTATTAACGCATAAGTATATTCGAGTTGATGAAAAAATATAAAAATTCGCAAATATTCATTAAAATTTTGAAATTAAGGTATTAAGGAGTTTACTTATAATTATTATATATTATATAAATGATTGTTGATTGATTAAAAATGATAGTTCACTTCTTAATTTTTTAATTTTTCCATATTTTTTATCCTTAAAATATGACTATCTTAGTTACTATTTATTTTCAAAATTTACATTAGCTTTCATAAATTTTGACCAGCCTATCAATACTATGATTTGGTAAATAATATAATCAGAAGAATATTTGAGAAACCGTGATTTAACTGTGTTTTATGAGTTATTTTTGATAACTCCTAATTGCTAATAACTGGTAACACGCAGAAATTTATAATAACAATGCTTTAAAATATTGAAGTGATGATTTTGAAGGGATTTTCGAGAAAACATAGTTGTGAGATTGAATAAGAAATCAATCTATTTCGTGATACGAAAGATTCTTTGCTCAGAAATCAAATTTTAACAAAAAAAAGCATACTTCAAAACTGGCATAAAAAGGCAGCCCAATTTACAATGTGTTGTAGTCCAGAAATGTGTAAATCAATCCAACATAAAATAAGAGTGGAGTTATGAGAGGTTTTTTTTTCTCTAGTTGAAGTTTTAAAATCGTGAATTTTTACCGTATTTTGTGAATAAATTCCAATTCAACTTCATCACAAAAAACTTAATTTTATTCAATTAGGTGTGAAAAAATGCCTACAAAAAATATAAAAATTATTGCAAAGCAAAATACATTCGTGATTGAATTATATATTTGTCATTCAATGAAAACAAATCTTTGCGAAATATTTAAAAAGTATCCAAACTTTTCCTAGCATTTTTTTGAGAACTCCTAAACGAGTAATCTTATGGTCATCTTCTTCATGGCCTAAATAGTTCGAAACACGTTCAAATATTTGGATTGATAATCTTGACCGCCGCAAGAATCGACTTTCTTCCAACTTTTTTGAGTTTTGAACCATTGTTCGGCGGTGTAGTTCTCTAGTTTCGTAGAGCAACGCACTTTTTTCAACAATTTTCCAAGGAAGTGCCAAAACCATCGAATCGAAATGTGAATTTTATTTACTTGGTTGGAAGCAAGGTGTGTATACATAGAAGGTATAACCGTATATCAAATTCCCTATTCAGCCATTTTGGCTATTTTGGATATGCAACTGCGGAACTCATGGAGTTGGTTTACCAACAAACCACAAAAAAAAACTTAGCAAATAATCTTATGATTGTTAACAAACTCATTGAGAGCCTTGCTCACTCCT